>NC_052153.1:177051291-177141424 GCF_902713615.1 Scyliorhinus canicula
AGCTGCTTTGAACCAGCACTGAAATAGATGATAATTATATCTTTCAGGCTGCTCCTGTGAAACCACAATATTCAAGAGATTATCAATGCAGCCCGTATCACAATGCAGCCAAGAAGCAGGACAGTTTTGCTCCTGTCAACACACTCTGTATATGATAGGGCGCTGCATCAGGGGGGGGGGGGTAGTTCCACTTTTCACCCTGCTGCTTGCTGGCAATTATTCAGATAATGTTGCTACGGTTTGGTTAGGGACCAGTAACCTTGGCCGGAATTCTCCAGCCATTCTCTGGGCCCGTCAGTAATGCATACCTCGGTCACTGGTTTACCACTGCTGTGGAGTGGCTTCAATGGGAAGAGGGAATGCTCCTGCCATCAAAGGGCATGGCTGGAAGGCCAAAGAACCCCACCGCTTGTGTTTAAAATGGACAAAGTTTGAAACCCCAGTTACCCGCACTGATGCTATGAGACTTCCTGGTATCTGGGGCGATATTGAGGACTCCAGGGACATTCCTCCTGACTGTATACCATTGTGACATCACCTCTACTGGACTTGTATTGGCAGTGAGACAGGAATTATCCAAGATGGTGCTGGTGGTATCTTGGACATTGGCAATAAGGTATAATTTGATTAGAATGATTAGGCTTGGCCAGACATCAGTATTGTTATGTTCCTGTTAGGGACCAGTAACGTTTTGTTTAAAGTAGATACATTTTGGGATCCACGTTACTAACTAGGAGACTAAAACCACAAGATACCACAGTCTTAAACAAACAAAATAAACTATACTATACAAAGTCAGAAAAGCAAAACAATTTACAATATCTATCTTATACTCTAACATTCAGAAGTAACATGAGATAAATATGAACTAACAGGCAAACTGTGGTTGAGCATTAACTGTTAGGTGCAGCCAAGATAGATCTCACAGATTTCTCAGCAACCCACCCAGATGAGGCTTCCATCGGGCAGGAGATTCAGAAGTCTGAGAACATGCACGAACAGACTCAAAAACAGCTTCTTCCCCACTGTCACCATATCCTAAATGACCCTCTTATTGACTGACCTCATTAACACTACACCCTGTCTGCATCATCCGATGCCAATGCTTATGTAGTTACATTGTATATCTTGTGTTGCCCTATTATGTATTTTCTTGTATTTTCTTGAATTTTGTTTAATTCCCTTTTCTTCCCATGAACTGAATGATCTGTTGAGCTGCTTGCAGAAAAATACTTTTCACTGTACCTCGGTACACGTGACAATAAACAAATCCAATCCAATCCAATCCAATCCAGATGTCAGTGATCACCATGAGTCGTCACGAGGGGTTTCAACTTTTCACTTTCAAAGATCTTCCTGAATTCCCTCAAAAGCCACTCCGACTGTCTCAATGAATGCTCACCTTGCAATGGTTTAATCTCCTCTTGTGTGACTGCATTTGACAAGGTTTGCCTCCCAATTCTAATTACGAGCACCATTCCAGCTCTATCGCAGGTCTCCAGCTTCACTACCACTAGCTTCACCAAACTGGCACTGCTTGGGTGTCTTTGGACTCCAGTCTCCCAGCTGCACTGAGCTGTAAATGATTCCCATGGAATTTTCTGAGTCCTAACCCTCACCAACACAGAAGCAGCAGCCTTCCACCAACTTTTCAGCTCTCCAGGAATTCTCCCAAACCCTAACTGCACCAAATGGCTCCCAGAGTGTCTCTGTGAGCTGCAAACCGCACAAGGACCAAACTGCTACTCTCATCCATACCAACAGCTGCCAGGGCTTTTCTGAGCCCTCAATGCTAAGAACCTGTTTACAGCAGTGTCTTTTCATTACTGAGCCTCTCCCTGCTGCAGAACACATAGATAAAATGAAACCAGAGAACCCTCATAAGATCTATCAATCTCCATGATGAAGTAGCTGTTTAGTGTTCACTGAATGCTTGTAAAATAATTTAGCTCGAATCCCGAAACACAACATCTCGCTGGACTACACTTCATCTCAAGCAGCATGGGCAAGACATCTGCCACTCTTCAGCTGAACATAAGAGCTAGGGGCAGGGGAGACAATTCAGCCCCTTCAGCCTGCTCTGGCATTCGATACGATCATGGCTGATCTCATTTTGACCTCAAATTCACTTTCCTGCCATTTTCCCTTCAACCCAATACTAATTAAAAATCTGTCTATCTCCTCCTTAAATTTACCCAACGTGTTGAATTATTCTTAAATTTACTTGGTGAACTTTGTTTGCATAGTGATCATTTGTTGTAGTTATTTCATGTGATCAATACTGGACATAACTCATTTAGATGGAGATGGAGATGTGTGCTACAAATGGTTAACTGCAAAACAATTGGAGCGAGATTCTCCGTTTTCCGACGCCGATTTCGTAATCGGCGATCGAGCGGAGAATCCCTTTTAACGATGGAATCGGGGGCGACGCCTATTTTACGCAGGTTTTGCATGCTCCACCCCCTCTGAAACGGTGCCATTGGGACGGCCACAAGACGTTACCTGGAGGCCCTCTCCTGTGTTTTGCCTCCGATGGGCCGAGTTCCCAGCCATGCAGGAACCCGGCATGGCGGCTGCGGACTCTGTCCAGCGCTGCCACAGTCAGGCTGGAGCTGTGCTGCTGGCAGGCGGGCTCCCGTGAGGGCTAGGGGGGCTGGTGGGGGGTGGTCAGTGGGTGGCCAGGGTATGGCGAGGGAGTGTACAGGGGGTGACTATGTGGCAGGACGTGCTGTTCGGTAATCTGGATATTCTGTATTCTACCCTCCGTGTACCCGAACAGACGCCGGAATGTGGCGACTAGCGGCTTTTCACAGTAACTTCATTGCAGTGTAATGCGAGCCTACTTCGTGGTTGCACAAAGTGACACCAGCAGTATGGATGCCCCCCCCCCCCACCTTCCACCCCACCAACTTCCCGTCCCTGAACCGGTAGCCACCCATAGGTGGGGTACCAGCAGCCCACCAAGGGCAATGCCTACAGTAGCCCCTGGAGGAGGGCATGGACAGGCGCTGCAAAGCGTTCTGTTGGCATGGGTAGTGCCAGCTAATGGTACCCCTGGCAGCATGGATGGATGCCAGGGCAAGCGGATTGACACGCTTGCCATACTCCCATTGATTCTGTCTACACCTCCCGCTGCCTCAGGAAGGCAGACAGCATTATCAGAGACCCCTCCCACCCAGGCTTTGCCCTCTTCCAGACCCTTCCATCAGGCAGAAGGTACAGATGTCTGAAGACCCGCACGTCCTGACAAAGGAACAGCTTTCTCCCCACAGCTACTAGACTCCTCAACAACTGTCCCTCGGACTTATCTGTTCCCTGTAAGAACACTATTCATGGCGCTCTATGTTGCTCTTGCATGGCCACTGTTTTGCACTGTAACCAATCACTATTTGTTGATGTACCATTGTGAATGTACTCTGTTGATTATTCTTTTGTCTACTATTACGTACTGTGTGCTTTCCCTTGGCCGCAGAAAAATGCTTTTCACTGTACTTCGGTACATGTGACAATAAATATCAATCAATCAAAACCATGGAGCCGGGCACTGACGGGGCCAAGGGTGAGGAGGACAGAGTGCCAGTGAGAACGGATGGGGGTGGGCGTGGGGAATGGGCAAGGAAGGGTGGAGGGGGACATACGGGGACAGGGGCTGCAGTGCAGACCGGGGCCACTGAGTAGCCCGGTGGACCTGGTTGGCACAGAAGCACGCACCATAATAATAATAATCTTTATTATTGTCGCAAGTTAACATGTCTGACTTTCACCCCCTGCAGACAATGGACTTAGTAATACAACCAGCAACGGTGGTCTTCATCCTAATTGCCTGTTGACTTCTTTCTTTATTAATGTTAATAACCATAGCATGCGAGTGTGTTCCGTGTATTGGACAAATGACCACACAACAAGTATTTCAGTATAATCACAGATTATTATGACATAGAATTAGTTCTATACTTAATAAATTTCACGTTACTACAAATTAGACTATATCTAGCAGTTTAAACGACCTATACTTAACTTCCATGTGACCGGCTCTGTGCAGGTTAAAGAAGATGTGGAGATGCCGGCGTTGGACTGGGGTGAGCACAGTAAGAAGTCTCACAACAGTGTTAAAGTCCAACAGGTTTGTTTCAAATCACTAGCTTTCGGAGCATTGCTCCTTCCTCAGATGAATGAAGAGGTAGGTTCCAGAAACATATATAGAGACAAAGTCAAAGATCCAAGACAATGCTTTGAATGCGAGCATTTGCAGTGATGAGCCATCAATTGCACGTGAGACGAGTTGCTGTACAAAAGTTAGGCTTTAATAAGCTAGAACTTAGCCTTGCGGTCGACTACAATAAATGGTCGACCGCCGGGTGTTCTGACTATTTATACCTCGGTATGGAGGCGTGGTTAACTCAGCCTCTCGACCAATCGGAGAGCCATCACATGACTGGTCTCAACCAATCAGTCGAGAGGCACATGACCGACCAGGGCCAGTGGTAAGCCGGTGTTCTGCACCAATGGCAGACAGCTGTGCAAATCATACCACCACATGCAGGTAATTACGTCTTTACAGATGCAGAGATAGGGGTAACGCCAGGTTAAAGAGGTGTGAATTGTCTCAAGCCAGGACAGTTGGTAGGGGATGAATGTAATGCGACATGAATTCAAGATCCCGATTGAGGCCGTACTCATGTGTGCGGAACTTGGCTATAAGTTTCTGCTCGGCGATTTTGCGTTGTCGCGTGTCCTGAAGGCCTTCTTGGAGAACCCTTACCCAGAGATCAGAGGCTGAATGCCCTTGACTGCTGAAGTGTTCCCCAACTTCTGTTCATCCGTTGTCGCAGCTTCTGCATAGTCTCTAAGGGCAGTACAGTAGCACAAGTGGACAGCACTGTGGCTTCACAGCGCGAGGGTCCCAGGTTTGATTCCCCGCTGGGATACTGTCTGTGCGGAGTCTGCACGTTCTCCCCGTGTCTGCGTGGGTTTCCTCCGGGTGCTCCGGTCTCCTCCCACAGTCCAAAGACGTGCAGATTAGATGGATTGACCGTGATAAATTGCCCTTTGCGTCCAAAATGTTAGGAGGGGTTATTGTGTAACGGGGATAGGGTGGAAGTGAGTGCTTAAGTGGGTCAGTGCAGACTCAATGGGCCGAATGGCATCCTTCTGCACTGTATGTTCTATGTCTCGCCAATGTACCATGCTTCGGGACATCCTTTCCTGCAGCATATGAGGTAGACAATGTTGGCCGAGTCGCACGATTATGTACCTCATTCCTGGTGGGTGGTGTTCTCACATGTAATGGTGGTACCCATCTTGATGATCTGGCACGCCTTGCAGAGATTGTGATGGCAGGGTTGTGTGGTGTCGTGGTCGCTGTTCTGAAGGCTGGGTAGTTTGCTTTAAACAACGGTTTGTTTGAGGTTGCACGGTTGTTTGAAGGCAAGTAGTGGGGGTGTGGGGATAACCTTGGCAAGATGTTCATCTTCATTGATGATGTGTTGAAGGCTGCGAAGAAGATATCCTTGTTTCTCCGCACTGGGAAGTACTGGACGACGAAGGGTATTCTGTCGGTTTTGTCCCGTGTTTGTCTTCTGAGGAGGTCAGTGTGGTTTTTTGCTGTGGCGCGTTGGAATTATCGATGAGTCGAGCGCAATATCCCGTTCATACGAGGGCATCTTTCAGCGTCTGTAGATGTCTCTTACGCTCTAGTTGAATCCTCCAACTGCACCTGTAGGTGCTGGATGCTCGCCAGCAGTCCCTCATGTAGTCCCTGGCTCTGGGACAGCATCTCCACGATCGATGGGATCGCCCTTTCCAGATACCCAAATCCCATCTGGGAGGCAGCTAGTCCCTGGGGTCAGACCGCCCTCCAACCGTCCGCTCCCTCGGGGGTTCCTACCCCCACCTTCTGTACTGCAGCATGTGTGTGGTGCACACCAGATAGTGCCCCAGGAACCTTTTCACTAAAGAGTATCTCTGGGATGGTGGAGGGTGTTGGGGACAGCTGTGAAGGGAAGTCAGTGTCATCGCCAGACTGGTGCTCAGGGGTGTCTCGCGCTGAGGGTCGAGGGCTTCCGTCACTCTCTAGGTCTTTTTTCTCGCTGCAATCCACTTGGGGTTGGGGCCGAGGGTGGGTGACACCAGAGGGGCCTGACTCATCGCCAGGAGATCATGCAACACGCAAAACATGACGCACGATTGGGTCGCAGTTTGGGGTGGCAGGTTGTGGTGGGGGGGGGGGGGGGTGTATGGGTGGTGTGGGGGTGGTGGTGGTGCAGGGGGTGTGTGGTGGTGTGTGTGGATGTGGGTGGTGGGGATGGTGACACATATGCCATGGGGAATCGCAACTCAATGAGATCTCACTTGCACGCCTAATGCCGACCTCTGTCCCAGCGACTGCCCTCTCCCTGGCCCACAAACCCGGTCCAGTGCCCGCTGCTTTGCTGTGGTGAAGGGCCGCAGGTCCAGTAGTCACCTTCCAGTCTTTTCCCTCTCCCGGCAGTTTTGGGCTGCCTTTGCCTTGGGTGGGAGAAGACAGAAAACACACAGTGTTAGACAGTTGGACACATGCAGCACCGGGATTTGGTTGCTGGTGGCCTTCGTGGTCAGGGTACCTAGCTAAGGTTGCCAGTATGGGTGCTGGCATGCGGTGCAGGGTGGGGGTCACCCTCGGTTTGAGGGGGGCGGGTTTACCGGTGTGTGGAATGGGGGTTAGTGCCAGGGGCACAGTGCTGCCTGCTCACCCTGGCCACCCTGAAGAGGTCATGCAGTTTTTTCGGGCACTGCTGGCCGGTCCTGGTGGTTCGGCTGCTTTTGTCACATCCGTAACATTCCATGGTTCAGTGGGAACATAGAAATTGAGAAAATAGGAGCAGGAGGTGGCCATTCGGTTCTTCGAATCTGCTCAGTCATTCATTATGACCATGGCTGATCATCCAACTCAATAACCTAATCCCGTCTTCCCCCACAATATCCTTTGATGCACTTCACCCTAAGTGCTATATCCAACTCTTTCATGAAAACATGCAATGTTTTGGCCTCAACTACTTCTTGTGGTAACAAATTCCACAGGAATATTCTTTGTCCCCATGGACCTTCTTCCACCACAGCAGGGACACTGTAACATGATGGTTTCCGCTCTTTCAGCTCTTTGGCTACTGTTGCAATGTGTTTTCAGTTTTGCACCCAATAAACTGAATGGCTTCAAACAGCTTTTCTCATGCGCTTTCTCCCTCACCCTAACACTTAGATTTTCTTTTTCACTTCAGCCTGTTTACCCAGTTGTACTGTTTGCTCGACGTCAAATCTTCTTCAGATTGTTACATGTCTGATACCGACTCTTTTATTAAATCATCTTTTAACATTCTGTGCTCACAGTTATCAGACAAATGATGGAGATAATTTATAAATGAATTGATTTCCTTCACCTTTCTATTTCACAGCAAGGAAACAGAATTAGCAGAGAGATGTCGGTGTCCATGTCCATAGATCCCTGAAAGTTGCCACCCAGGTTGAGAGGGTTGTTAAGAAGACGTACAGTGTGTTAGCTTTTATTGGTAGAGGAATTGAGTTCCGGAGCCATGAGGTCATGTTGCAGCTGTACAAAACTCTGGTGCGGCCGCATTTGGAGTATTGCGTGCAGTTCTGGTCGCCGCATTATAGGAAGGATGTGGAAGCATTGGAAAGGGTGCAGAGGAGATTTACCAGGATGTTGCCAGGTATGGAGGGAAGAACTTATGAGGAAAGGCTGAGGGACTTGAGGCTGTTTTCGTTAGAAAGAAGAAGGTTAAGAGGTGACTTAATTGAGGCATACAAGATGATCAGAGGATTAGATAGGGTGGACAGTGCCATAGCAAAACTGGAGTCAATGGCTTGTTGTCATACCTGGCATAAAGGAAGATGATTGTGGTAGTTGGAGTTCAATCATCTCAGCACCAAAACATCATTGCAGGTGTTCCTCAGGGTAGTGTCCTCGTCCTGACCAGCTGCTTCATTAATTACCTTCTTTCCATCATAAGGTCAGAAGGGAGGATGTTCGCTGATGACTACACAATATTCAGCACCATTTGCCGCTTCTCAGATACTGAAACAGTCCATATCCAAATGCAGCAAGACCTGGACTATATCCAGACTTGGTTTGACAAGTGGAAAGTAACATTCGCAGGACACAATCGCCAGGCAATGGTCATCTCCTACAAGAGAGGATCTAAACCTCACCCCTTGATATTCAATGGCATTTCCATCGCTGAATTTCCCACTAACAAAATCCTGAGTAGAAACTGAATTGGACTAGTCATAAAAATACTGTGGCTATTAGAGCAGGTCAGAGGCTGGGAATCCTGCAGTGAGTAACTCGCATCCTGACTCCCCAAAGCTATCCCCAAGGCACAACTCAGAAGTGTGATGGAATACTCTCACTTGCCTAGATGAGAAAATCCTAGAACTCTCCCCCTAACAGTACTGTGGGTGTATCTACATCACATGGATTCCAGTGAGTCAAGAAGGCAGCTCACCATCAACTTCTCAAAGGCAGTTAGAGATGGGCAACAAATGCTGACCTAGCCAGCGAAGCCTTCATCTGATGAATGAATTTAATAAAGTTGAATTTTGCCCGCTCCGTGATGATGTTTCAACAAAGACAAAGGCTTTGATTCTGTGGTGTTCTTTGTATTGCTTATTTCAGGACAGTTGGCATACTGTTCACAAAGACCACAAAGTAGCTTGAACTTAAACAAAGCTATACATTTATTCTCACTACTAACTTGGATTTGACACATATTCCTAAAGAATACACAGTTGATTAATAAATCAATATCAAATCAAATCAAATTAATAATATTTAAACTATACTCATCTACAGCTAATATCACTACTGGTTTAAATTATGATCTGCTCTCACTTACACTATCTGTACTTCTGACTCTCACTAGCTAACTCCTGCACATACTCTCCCACAAGGCTTAGCATCATTGCTTTATATAGTTGTAACTGTAGCTCTCTCTAGTGGCTACTCTCGACACTTCATTATCCCTTGCAGTTCTTACAGTTATGCCCTGTTATGTCCTGTACACAAAAAACAGGACAAATCCAACCGGAGCAATTACTGCCCCATCAGACTACTATCGATTATCAATAAAGTGATGGAAGAGGTTATCAATAGTGTTATCAAGTGGCACTTACTTAACAATAACCTGCTCACTAAGGTCGAGGTAATGTGAGAGGACAGCGTAATAAAGGCCTCCAAACCTGCCCATCGTATCCAGCACTACATTATCCTGCTATACATGGAGTAGGCAGGAAGCCTTGTGGCGGAGTGGTCATGTCCCTACTGCTGGACCAGAAACTCCATGTTCGAGTCCAATGCCAGAGCTGTTTGGCCATGGAAGGAGCATTCACGGAAGGAGCAACACCATGGCATAGTGATTAGCATCATTGCCTCACAGCGCCAGGGACCCGGGTTCGATTCTGACCTTGGGTGACTGTGTGGAGTTTGCACATTCTTCCCGTGTCTGCGTGGGTTTCCTCCAGGTGCTCCGGTTTCCTCCCACAGCCCAACGATGTGCCAGTTAGGTGGATTGGCCATGCTAAATTACCCCTAGGTGGGGTTACGGGGATGTGGGGGATTGGGCCTAGGTAGGCTGCTCTTTCAGCAGGTTGATGCATACCCGATGGGTCAAATGGCCTCCTTCTGGACTGTAGGGATTCTATGATTCAATGCAGTTCAACTGTTTGATAATCAGCTCGAAAATCCCCCAACTATTCCAAAAAAGGGTAAAAAACAGTGGGTGGGGAGATACACTAGAAAAACATTGAGTAGGCAAAACAAGACACAAAAGCAGCAGAAGAATGTACACAGGACAGAATTAGCTGTTCAACAATTAACTCAACCAGCGAGAGTCATCAAGCAGGGTTCAAAGGACCTGGGGTTCTCAAACGAGAGCCTGCGAGCCCCGACGAGTCCATGAGAAATTTTAAAGTGGTTTGTAAAATCTGCACCTTTCAAAATTGGAAAAGGAGGCAGACCCTTTAGTGACAGTGGGTTCTTTTCACGACAGGCTGTGGGGCGAATGAGCTGCTAATTCATCAATGTGTGTCGGTGTATGTGCAACTGATTCCACCTTTCGCTCTCATTTCAGCTGACCAGTGCTTGTGCACATCAGAGACAAACATAGCATGGCCGGTTGATCAAAGTGCCCGCCTCCACTGGGACCTCCCTGTTCGAATTCCCTGAACTTCACTCGCGTGAAGTGTGGACAACCGCTGCAGTTGATCTTCCTTATATTGGGAAGTGCACCTGGAGCTTAGGTGCACATCATAAATGGCGAAACATCTGATTTTCCATTGTGGGGTCTTGCTGTGTATAGATATTCTGATGGATTTTACCACATGACAGAGAACCATTCTGAAAAATAACATCTTTGTTGTGTTACAGGGAATTCCTGGGGCTTTTCTAACCCTGTTGGAGTTTTCAGAAACAAAAAATGGTGTGAAGCGTTGCAATAGACCTTGACTTCAAAGGGTGAGAATGACAGTCAAGTTACTACCGCCCATTTTGCGCTATTGCTGGAGGCCAGTTTAATTTGCCGTAGTGTGTCAACATATCCCGGGAACACTTGAAGGACTGTTTTACGGCCACCATTAACATGATAAACCTCTTTTGGCCAAGTGTGAAGCCGGGGGAAAGGATAGACACATGTGCGACAAATTAATTGCAACATGTTGCTCATAACGCATTTTGACAAATGATTTACAATATCTGTAAATTTGCTCGGTTTTAAAATTAATTTAACAGGATCAGCTGCAGCCCTCGGAGACCCACTTAAGGACCTTGTGGTGGGAGCGACCATTTCCTCATCAAACTCTGACTGAATGCCAAGCAGGTCAAGGAGTGACCCGTGTCATACCTTTGAGTAATAGTGCACCACTCAATCTCGGCATAGAGCTTCCAGATAACAAAATGACTAAAGTCAGCGTGGCTGAGTCAATCAAACACTTTGGCAACGATAACTGCTTATTATCTTCACAATGACACTGAGTAATATGAGAAGCAATTAAATACAGAACACAAAGAGTAAAAAATATTACTTTGGCATTAACTACCTATTAATAACTACCATGGGGAACTATAAACTAAAAGGGAAACAAGATACTTATATGAGGAAGAAAGGAATAGAAGGATATACTGATGGGGTGAGATAATGTAACGGTGGGAGGAGGACCATGCGGAGAGCTGATGGGCCGAACGTCCTGCTTCTGTGCTGTAAATTTGCAATGTCATGTAGACAAGCAAAAAGAGTTGCTCTCATTCATTGCTTCAAAAGTTAGGAGACATGCATTTTCCATGTGTATATGGACCATCTTGTTCTTGCTGCTTCTCAGCTGGGGTTGAATGTGGCAAATAGTGGGATCTGATTTAGGTCTGTCACTCACAGTTCTCTGTTCGATAACTCCAATAGTGTTCTAAAAACACTGGTCAGCGCCACATAATTAACCATTCTCAGAAAGTACCCGGCCGATTTTATTTTGCCTTGCATTGGATACAATCAAGTCTGAGGCTGCAAAATATCCCTCCTAAAGATAGCAACTCATATCTCATCAAGAAAGTGACACCCATCACAAATGCATCATTGTACAAGTCTAATGTTGAAACCTGCGCTGACACGTTTGTAATAACCCTCAAGAGATCCACGGGGACTCCCCAATTTAACTCACCAGAGGACTCGTGGAATACAAGCTCCCCTGCTAGTGGGTGGAGGCCTGTCAGCTGGGGCTGGTGAAACTCGTCCTATAAAAGCTGGTCTGGATTGGGACCGGCTAAACTGGAGCTCCGTTTGGGACCTTAGAGCTGAAAGCCGCGTGCGGCCTTTACCAATGTTGTTGAATTAAACCCCTTTCGGAGATACCTTCTCGAGCCTCCTGGGCTTTTATAATGTTGGAATACATGAGTAGCTTGAAACTCGGAGGAATTTATAAAACATCGAACAGACGACCTGGTTACATGAAGAGGACAGGGGTAATTTTTGACTTATGGCAATGATGCAAAGTGAGTGCTATTTTTTCAGCCATTTGTTATGCACCCCTTCTGAATTTAATTTCCATTTGAATCACATTGAACTTCAAAAGAAATTAAAGAGAGAATTGATGAACCTATGGTCCCTGCTCTCTACACCCACTGATACATTAAAATTTGTGGGCCACGTCTTCCTTACTTGGAGGACATGCAGTGAGTGGGGTAAAATCCTGGCCCAAATGAGGTGACATACTTTGTAGTTATTTGACTAGAGTCCCTTCAGGAATACAGTAAGGAGACTGTAGTGATCTGCACATCTGCATGTATACAAGGGATTATTGTAAATACACTACAACAAAGTAATCACTAGAGGGAGCACTAGAGAGGTATAAAATAGACGGACGATATCCAGGATCCCACTCTTCACAGGAACGGCAGCTAGTGAGCAGGACAGACAGACAGCTCACATGTAACATCTAGTATAAACTCTGGAGAGAGAACAAACTTACTCAATAAAGCATTTACTTCAACTGGAAGACTACAAGCTTTATTCAGACATAAGAAATAATGTATGGTACCAGGACTGGCTTCAGAACGCTTTCTAGACAAATTACACAAGATGCAGACAAAAAAAGATTAGAAAAGAGATGAAAACTCGTACCGGACATTCGACGTGGGGAGACTTCACTGATTCGATGGAACTCGGTGGAACTCCACAGCAGCTGGAAACAACCGGTAATTTAAGTCAAAACTGGAAAATTTTTAAACAAATGTTCGAAATATATATCGTAGCTAATGATTTGAATACAGCCTCTGAAGAAATGAAAATAGCACTGCTACTAGCAGGACATCAAGCTAGATAAATCTGTAAGTCCTTTAATTACTTAAAGGTGAAGACAAAACCAAATTAGGAGAAATACTCAAAAAATCTGAAGATCATTGTAACACCAGTAACAATGCTGCTTTAAGACATTCAATGCTCAGAGACCCGATTGTACAAGGAATGTCCATTAAAACGGAAAGATTTAATGCCAGAGATCGCGATTGAAAAGTGCATGACGCAAGAAAAAAATAATAGTCAGAACCTGAGGTTTTCACAGAGGCAGGGCACCGGAAAAGATCCTCTCCACGAGTCCAGGGAAGTCAAAATGACACCTGAACACATTTTAAACTGTCCAGGAACAAAAGACGCAAATCTGGTTCTGCGCATGCACAGGAAACCGAATCCGTGCATGCGTAGTTGAAAATGGACAATTTGTGCACAGATCGCTCTGCGCATGCGCAAGGCACGCATGCGCAGTCAGAAAAAGATCGAACACCCTTCGCAGCTGAAGAAAACGCATACTATGCCCGATGATCGATTTGTGCATGCGCAATCGAGTAGTGTGCATGATGTCACGAGCATCATGATGTCAGAACACTTAGACCATGCCCACTTAAAGGCAAACTGCTCGAAAATAAAAACTAAGAAGTTTAAAGCTACAAAATCCAAAATTCTTAACTCAAAGGCACAACAATGCCTGAATTTCAACAAGAAGTTGAAAATAACTTTCGCAGCACAACGGAACTAGCAACTTGCAGTATAAAAAGTGAACAGCAAATTAACAAATCCAAAGCCAAAGAAGATGCTGTGTTAATTAACAATGAAGAGAACAATAACAAATCCGAAACAACAGAAGATGATTTGTTTATCAAAGAATACTACTCAGACATGGCTGAGTTGTTCGGATATGATCATAATAGCATCAGCAACACGGGTGAAAAGCTCAACACGACTCCACTCATGGTAGATGAATCCAATACCATGATGCAATGGCAGATCGTTGAAAATGATGCCACACAGAGAGTACTGACTAACTCTGTTGAGAGAGCACAGATCGACTCCAAAGAGAGAACACTGCACGACTCCATAGAGAGAGCGATGAAAGACTCCACAAAGAGCTCATTGACAGACTCCAGAATGGAAGCAATTAAAGACTCCAGAGCGACAACCATGCACGAAGAAGACGATGAAGGTCTATCCACCTTACTTGAGCAACCAGAAGCAGACTATGAAAGTCTATCCAGCTCATTTGAACAACAAGAAGACGATGAATGTCCAACCACTGTATGTACGAATAGTAATACAGTGATCACGATCAGCATACACGATGTACAGATCTCAGCTCGTCTGTACAGAAGCACTCAACAAAGTAAAAATACTCTTGAGTCCAGTGAGACCACATCAATTAAAACCTCATCCACTCTTGACAACCCACAAGAAACTGAAATCTTTGAGAATGACTCTAATTATCCACATGGAACAGTCATTGAGCGCAACAGTATGATATCCAGATAGTTTTAATTCTCCCTCCTTGCCCACCAGGTCGCCCATCCGCTGCCAAATACTCTTGTCTAATTCCGTCATTTTATCTTATTGATGCAATGCTTGTGAGCCCTGCATTCAGTCATTCACAACCTATCAATCCTATGAATTGATACATTTATACACCATAAAGTTTCATTAAAACTGAACATGTTGCCTTGACTTGGCATGACAGGGAATCTACAGTGCAAATCCAGCTATTTAGTCCTGATATAGTTACACAGAAGTGCTGTGTGAAATGGCCTTGTATTGCTTTAGCTGGGCTGAAATGTAAGGGAACCTGGTGAAAAGTGTTTAAGGGTGAGGGACAATTTTTTCTTCAAGCTGTGTGGTAATGCATTCAAGAGTTCCTGTGCAGGATAGGCACAATCGGCCCCTTTAAGTTACATAGTCACACTAAACATTTAAACAAACCCACACACTTCAGAAAAAATTAGAGGGTACATTGGTGAGGAGGATATTAGATGTAGAGTGCCTGTTTTCCACTTGCAAAAGCAAGCAAGCGGTAGAGGAAATCTGATGGGAGCCTTTACACCCTAATTCGCCAGCCTGATTCAACTTTCAAGCAGATTTTACAGTGGGGTTTTGGCACTCCTTCCTAAGGCAGCTGAAGCAGTTTACATATGCAAATCAGGGTGCTAGGCCGATTACAGAACCCTGATTATGGGCTGGATTCTCTAATTCTGCGGCTATGCGCGCAGGATGCGTCTGGTGTTACGACCAAAAAATCGGCCCCCGGCTTTACCTGCCGATACGGATGCAGAATGGCTGGGTCAGTGACCCTGCGTGTGCACGGTAGTGGCCTGCGGCGGCTGCGCCGTACAACATGGCGCCGGCCGCGCATGGACCCGGCCTACCAAAAACTGCCCCCCTGTAACCCCACCCACCGCCCCCAGATCACCCCTCCCCCCTCCACCAGTCACCCCAATCCCCGCCGAAAACCCCTTTGCCCGCTAGCGGAACGGCTCTCTCCCCCCCAAACTGTGTCGGTGCTGGACACAGTCAGCAGCCGCCACATGAGGTCCCCTAAACATAATGAGAAGACATGCGCCCCATGCCGTCGGAGACTTAGCCCATCGGGGGAGGGCACATCAAGGGAGGAGCTCAGGCGACGTGCTGAGGCCACCCCGAAGGCGTGCGGCGTGCCCCCCGAGTACGCTGGTTTTGAAGGGGCAGAGCATCGGAAACTGGCAGGCCCCCAATTCCGGCGTAAAAATGGATTCCCCGGCCGATCACTGAACACGATTTTGGCATTGCCGATCGGAGAATCCAGCCCTGTGAGCTTCATGGAGAACTGGGTGCTCCAGCCAGGCTGTGAAGGATCGAACTGGAGCCTGCATCTTGAGATATTTAGAAGCTTTTATTTGAAGAGACACTGTTATGACTGAGCTGGGAGGAGTGCACAGTCTGTCTCCAGTTTCACCAACATTGCTTTAAGTGATTTTTCCAGCTAACTATGCAGCCAAATATCTATCAGTCAATGAATGATCACTCAATGCTCAGGTTTCTTCAATAAACACGAGAGCTGTTAGTTGATTACAAAACCAGACTTGTTAAATTGAAAGACAAAACTTATTCATGCACAGTATGACATAAGAAAGTATAATAAACACCCTGGGCTGGATTCTGCATTGTCTGATGCCGATATCGTAATCGACTCAGATACCCAAATCGGGGCCGCCGGCGGTTTGGCGGCGGTCAGCCATTCTCTGCCCCCTCGGAAATTGTGTAATCGTGTTGCGCGCAACACGCTGCTGCAACGCCATTGGCGCGCCATCGGCAGGCGCTCCCACGATGCTCCCCCCGCCATTGGGCCGAGTTCCCGACGGCTCAGGACACGTGTGGTCTCAGTGGTTGGGAACCCAGCATGGCGGCTGAGGACTGTGTCCAGCGCCACCACACTCGGCTAGGGGCACTTCCGCTAGGGCTGGGGGGACAGGTGGGGGGCGACCAGGCGGTGGCCAGGGGGTGGCTTGTGGGGTCGCGGATGGCGGGCAGTGTCCATGCATGGCCAGCGCCATGTTGTACGGTGCGGCTGCTGCAGATCGTCAGCAGTGCGCGGCCAGGGACCCGGCCATTCACCGGCCGTTTTCGGTGCGGAAGCCGGGGGTTTTACCCTGCGCCACTGCTAGCCCCTCACCGGTCCCCGAATTTGTGAGGCATCAACGCCAATTTTGTGGTCGTAAACCCCCTGAGAATTCTCCTTTCGAGCCGGAACATAGCTTCTGAAACGGAGAATCTAGCTTCCTAGGGGGCTGGTTTACCACAGTGGTCTAAACAGCTGGCTTGTAATGCAGAACAAGGCCAGCAACACAGGTTCAATTCCCGTACCAGCCTCCCCGAACAGGTGCTGGAATGTGGCGACTGGGGGCTTTTCACAGTAAGTTAATTGAAGCCTACTTGTGACAATAAGCGTTTATAGATTATACCATGTCCTGCACTGTTGGGGATTGGTGCAAGTATTTTCAAGTGTGCCCCGACGTGGTGCACCCCATGGAGGTCAAAGGGGTATGTATGTAACTTTGGTGCCCCCCAAAGTCCAAAGCCCATCAGAGGACCCCCTACAATGCAAATCCTGTCCACCTCACCCTGCAGACCTCCCCCAATCCCCCATCAGACCTCCAACTAAGGCCCCATTAGACCTCCAACAGAGGCCCCAATAGACCTCCAACACATGCCCCCCCATTAGGCCCACCTCTGCAGACCCCCCCTTCAGTTCCCCCCATCAGACCCCCTCTGACCCCAACAGAGACCAACCCATCAGACCCCTCTATCAGACCCCCCATCAGAGACCCCCAATAAAAAAACTCATATGAGAGACACCCATATTAGAGGCCCCCATATCAGAGTCCATCCCATCAGTCACCCCTGCTGGAAAGTTGAAGAGCAGTGTAGGCAGAAACATGGACAAAATCATTGATTATTCACTTACCAGCCCATTATACCTGCTGCCTCAGACATATGTGTTGAATGGAGGCACGGTGGGGGCAGCACTGTAGCACAGTGGGGGCAGATTGGTAGCACAGTGGTTAGCACAGTTGCTTCACAGCTCCAGGGTCCCAGGTTCCATTCCCGGCTTAGGTCACTGTCTGTGCGGAGTCTGCACATTCTCCCCGTGTCTGCGTGGGTTTTCTCCGGGTGCTCCGGTTTCCTCCCACAGTCCAAAGATGTGCAGGTTAGGTGGATTGGCCATGATGAATTGCCCTTAGTGTCCAAAAAGGTTGGGTAGGGCTTAAGTTCGATTTTCTTTCCAAGGGCAGGTGTTGAGTCGATGGGCCAAATAGCCTTCTTCTGCACTGTAAATTCTATGATTCTATGAAAGCAGCAGCTGTTACTTCATTTAAAGACAAAACATATCATAAGGCTTAAAACCCCCTGAGAACCTTTGATCTGCAAGGTTTCTATTCACTTTCAAAGATAAATAGCTTTTAGTAGGCTGAAATTGATAGGGTAATATCTTCCGGACAATCAGGTGTCTGTTTTTTAAAATTTTCATTTCCCTTCAAGCTTTAATGCATCTCAGGTACCCTGCATTGTAGCTAACCACAGTGTTTATAAACATATAGCTTTGATTAACATGTCCTTGCCACATCAAAGAAGTTAAATACTTTCTGCTGAGAAAAATAAGAAGTGAAAACACTTATCTCCTAGATGTTTCTAAACATTGTGGTTGGGGGTCTGATGGAGAATCTGGTGGGGTCTATTGGGTGGGTCTAAAGGTGGGTCTCTGATGGGGGTTTGAATGGGGGGGTCTGATTGGGGGCCTCTGCTGTGGGGTCAGTGGCGGGGGGTCCCTGTTGGAGGTCTGATGGGGGATCGATGAGGGAGATCGAGTCATCCTTATGTGTGTATGCTGTGGAGGGGTGACCTGTAATTCCCTTGGTGATGGGGAAATGGTGCCCCTACTTGTCAGCAGATTTTGCATTGTTGGGGAGAGGGGGTCAGCAACCATTTTTTGGTATCGGGCTGCCTGCTCAAAATGGCAGCCTGATACTGCAAGGAGGAGGTAGGCTCTCCTAGCACAAAGCATCCTCGTGAAAGAACTCGTGCTGCATCTGGCCCACACAGCTGGCATTTCAAAAAGGTTATTATTTTCAGACTTAAACCTCCCCTTGTCAATCCCTGACTCAATGATTGCGCTGTCGGTGCTGGCTCCATACACACTTCCAAAATCAAAGTTAAAATATCAATACGGCTCCGATGACGTAATTGGGCCACATCTCCAATGTGAAGTAGGTCCCCTATTGCACAGGGAGGTCTGCCTTCCCATGCCTGAATTCAGGTAAATTAATGCAGTGCGTGACAAGAACCAGTTGGGGACATGCCACGCTGCCACTGCCTTAACCTCCATCATGCAATGTTTCCACAGGGAAAGGAGTGGTGAAGCTGTAGTTAACGTCAACCTCATGGTAGTGAAATTCTAAAATGCAAATCATTTTCTTCCCCATTCAATTAACTTTGAAATTCTATCAGAGTTAATGTTAATGTTTGTCTGCATTGCTTCAGGCAAGCTCCACGTTACCAAACAATGGATAACCCATTAGCATCTTCATGAACAATTCACGAACGCCCTTTCTATATTTTGAGCTCTGAGCCTCAGCCAAAACCCCGTTCCTTTTCAAAATTGCGGAAAATCTGCACTTCCTCGAGAAGACGGAATCTTGTTCCTAAGGTCAGTGACCCTCTGTGAAAGGAAAAGCCTCCCTAACATCCAACCTGCCATTTGTACTGAATACTCACATACTCCCATTCTCCCATACCTGTCTCCTTCAAATCTTCTCGCCGCATCAACACGCTCCCTAATCAGTCATTATTTTATTCTCAACCATACAGACATGGACAGGACAACTCGTGGCAGATTCGCTGGCATGTTATCCTATTTAATATTCAATAACTGATGCCCACCTTCCCTCCAAACACCAGGCCAAGAGGTTTTACACTGGTCTTCCCTACGAGTGAGGGAGGGAACCGGGAAGTGAAGAAAAATCCCAAACTCTTCAATTCTAAATTATGAGATTTTATGGAAATCTGCAGCTTACAAACAACAATCCATCTTCATATTTCTAGCTGGGAATCTTGCAAATGGTAAGGTCCCTTTAAGAGCGGTTTCTGAGCTGTAAATGTCTGTGTGGCATTATGAACAGTTGATGTCTGGGTGTGGTCCTTCAGTAAGACATTGTGTTAGAATGGTAACATGTAGTGAGCATAGTTATCCAGTGACATTAAATTCCATTATAATTATACAGATTTGCTATCAATTCACTCTATCTATGACAATTGCTTTCTATAGTAGGCATGTCGTGCGTCTGTGTGTGTGGTCTTACAAGAAGGGATAAGTTGATACCCGCAGGATCAGTTCTTTCACATCAGTGGCCAAGAGCCACTGGGAGTAATTCTCATATTGGACAGTGGTGTGGAGCTGTTCGCTGTGGATCCACCGACCATTACGAATCCCACTCCACTTTTGTTTTCAATGTGACCTTTCACTGCAGTACTGAAAAATTACTCCATGGTCCGGGGTGCTGGTCACTGATCGATTGATTGCCTATTTGTCGTTCATGAAAAACATCCCATGCCAACAGTTTCCTCGCAAAGGTAATGCGTGGGAACTAAAAGTCCAGAGAACCCTAGATGTCAAGGGATGTACAGGATTGGATAAAGCAAAAAAGGGATACGGGGGGTCAAAAGAGTGGATGCTCTAGAGGAGCATCGAAAATGCTGGGTCGGAGCGGGGTACCTTACAAAGAAATTAGGAAAGCAAAGAGGGGGCATGAAAAAAATACTGGCGGGAAAAAGATAGGAGAATCCCAAGGTGGTTTATAAATATATTAAGGGCAAGAGGGCAGAGAAAGAACAGGGCACATCAGGGACCAAAGTGGCAACGTGTAACCTAAAGACATAGGTGAGGTTTTAAATGAGTATTTTGCATCTGTGTTCACTATAGAGAAGGAAAATATAGGTATAGAAAACAGGGAGATGGAGCTGTGATATAACTCAACAGATTAACATTGAGAGGGGGGAGTAGTTCACAGTTTTAGTGAGCTTAAAAGTGGATAAATCTCCAGGCCCAGATGAGATGTATCCGGGGCTGCTGTGTGAGGCAAGGGAGGAAATTGCAGGGGCTCTGACTCTAATTTTCAAATCCTTTCTGGTCGCAGGAGAAGTGCCAGAGGACTGGAGGACAGCTAATGTGGTGCCATTATTCAAGAAGGGAAGTAGGGAAAAACCAGGCAATTACAGGCCAGTGATTCAACATGTGGTAGGGAAATTATTGGGAAATTCCATTTATGACTGAATGTTACAGGACTGCAGAGCTTAGATCTGATCCATTGGTTGTTGAACCACTTAGATCTGTCTATCACTTGCTTCTTATGCTGTCTAGCATGCAAGTAGTCTGTGTTGTAGCTTCACCAGGTTGGCACCTTATTTTTAGATATGCCTGATTCTATTCCTGGTATTCCATCCTGCATTCTTCATTGATTCCCCTGGCTTGGTGGTAATGATAGAGTGGGGATAGGCCAGGCAATAAGGTTACAGATTGTTGCTGCTTATAAGCCAAGGCGCCTCGTAGTTTCTCAGCCTTGAGATGCTAGATCTGTTCAAAACCTATCCCATTTAGCATGACGCTCATACCACATAACAGAATGGAGGTTAGCCACAGTGTGAAGATGGAGCTTTGGCTCCACAAGCACTGTGCAGTAGTCACACCAACTAATACCATCAAGGACAGATGCATCTGCAGCACACAGGTTGGTAAACATTAGGTCAAGTACACTTTCCCTCTTGTAACAATCCAGTACCAATCCCACTTGCCACCAAATTTTCTGAAGTTCATTGGTCAAAACTGATTGCTGTATTCCAGATGCGGCCTTGATCAAGGAATACATGTTTGCCAAATAACAACAGTTACTGCGCTTCGAACTAACTTTGGGGTGGCACGGTAGCACAGTGATTCACACTGCTGCCTCACAGCGCCAGGGACCTGGGTTCAATTCTGGCCTTCGGTCACTGTCTGTGTGGAGTTTGTACATCTTCCCCGTGTCTGCGTGGGTTTCCTCCGGGTACTCCTGTTTCCTCCCACAGTCCAAAGATGTATGGTTAGGTGGAGTGGCCATGCTGAATTGCTCCTTAGTGTCCAGGGATATGAAGGTTAGGTTAAGGGGTTGCAGAGATAGGGTGGGATATGGGTCGCTCCAGAGTCGATGGGTCAAATGGCCTCCTTCTGCACTGTAGGGATTCTATGATGTTTGATGTTACTTGAGATGTTTCCAAAAGGTACAAAAAGCTATTATATGAATTTAAATGACCTAAAGACATTCATATAGACTCCTGTCATATCCAGTCAAGTCTGCCAGAATTGGGATGTTGGGACCTGACTGAGCCAGGTGTCGGCCTAAAGTCTGGGATGCGATCAATTGGTTTGGGCCTCAACCCCTGAAGGGTATCCCGAAATGTGATTGGGAGAGAGGTTCGAAGAAGCCACCCTTCTCAAGGCCCAAATTGCACTTTAGGTGAGCAGCGCCAGGGAGGGCCGAGGTTGGCGGGGTGGGGGGGAGGTGGAGATTTACATGCCAATGTTTCTTGATCTCATGTTTCGAACCCCAAGACCTCTGCATGAAGATCAGACCACTTCAGCTTTTACTGAGGCAATGTGATCTCGCAGCTCCTAGCCATAATGGATATTTCTATTGATAGTTTTCATCCATCAGAAACTGTTTCCCCAATCGGCCTTGCTGGATTATGGCACCTCCTTTAAAATTGGCCTTTGACTTGAAGAATAATATTTCGATATGACAAGGGACACGTCCTGATTATTGGGCTGAAGTGACCAGTTTGGCTCAGGGAGGAGCAGGATAGACCATGCTGCCAAGATGCTCACCACAACTTTTGGAACCTCCTGTGAGCAAAGTTATAGTAACAGGAGACAACATGTTCACGTCAACCATTTCTCTCCTCTGTTTTTAATTAAATCACGGACCTATTTTAAACATGCCCAGTCAAAATAGCAGAGAGAGAGAGACTTTCAAAGTGACTGTGTTAAGCCCTCGTACAATAGCAAGCTTCTATGTTCTCCAGGAGCCACTTTCCTTTTCATGTGAGGATGTCAAAAATGTATTCAACAAAGAATGTCATCCTTCAATAAGGATGCCTGCAGCAGCAGGTAGCGCCGCTTAACGCTGTGTAACCAAAAGTATGAATCATTCTGAAAAACAACATGTAAGCCCAAACAGATGTACAGGCGTGTCGCTGGATTAGCAAAATTTAGGTTTGTTTCTTAAATCTCATTAATCTGCATTCCACACCCACCCCCCACCCCGCCCCAAATGAGAAAGATTGAGTACTACATTGACTTTATGTTTCCCCAGTCGATTTGACATTGATGTGAAACCTTTTGACAGTCAGGGATGTTATTAATAAAGGTCAGAGGCCTCACAGAACCTGTCTCCACCGAAACCAGATGAACGACAACAAAACAGAATCCTTAAATGTCAGACCAGCAAATTTCAAGCTGGTTAAATAGGGCCCTGAGGAATTCCTACCTCAGTCAATATTTCAAGCGATTTTTACAACTTGACGGGAAATCTCCAGGGTAAAAGGTGAATAAATAAGGTAAGAAATGTGATACGGTTAGAAAGTTTCAAATGTTAGTTATTCATTTCACCCTTACACGTGGTGTCACACTATTGCTCAGAAACTGTGTTTGATAGGGGCAGGTGTACATTCTGCGGATCAAGCAAGATTTACAAGACAATATTCATTGGGGGGCATGTCCTGTTTGACTCCAGAAAAAGTATTTTTAGTTTCCCAAAATTGCAACTTAGAAGCAAAATGCTTGCAAACTAACACTGGGCGACATTTTACAAGTACTGGAACAGGTTTGGACTTTGAAACAATGACTGATTTGGGGAAAAGAAAGAAAAATCAAGATCAGCATTTATATAGCATCCTTCATGACCTTGAGATGTCCCAAAGTGCTTTATGGTCAATGGTGAACTTTTGAAGTGTAGCCACCGCAGAATTGTAGGAAACATGGCAGCCAATTTGCCGACAGCAAGCTCAGTAGCCATGACATGACGCTCAACTAACCTGCTTTTAGTGAACTAAATTCAGGTGATGCTGGACAACTTCAGCAGGTGGAGAGGGAACCAGGGTGTGGTGTTCTTTGTGTTGCTTATTTAGGATGGTTGGCGTAGTGTTCACAAAGACCACGGACAGGATTCTCCCTTACCCGGTGGGGTGGGGGGTCCCAGCGGGGTGGAGTGGCGTGAAGTTTCCGCACCTTTGGGGGCCAAGCCCTAACCTTGAGGGGCTAGGCCCGCGCCGGAGTGGTTGGCGCCCCGCCGGCCAGCGGCAACGGCCTTTGGCACCATGCCAGCTGGGGCCGAAGGGATTTTGCCGGCCGGCGGAAGTCCACGCATGCGCCGGAGCGTCAGCGGCTGCTGACGTCATCCCCGCGCATACGCAGGGGAGGGGGGTCACTTCAGCCTCCGCCATGGTGAAGACTATGGCAAAGGCGGAAGGAAAAGAGTGCCCCCATGGCACAGGCCCGCCCACCGATCGGTGGGCCCCGATCGTGGGCCAGGCCACTGTGGGGGCACCCCCCCCCCCCCCCCCCCGGGGCCAGATCGCCCCACGGCCCTCCCCCCCCCAAGACCCCGGAGCCGCCTGGTCCCGCCAGTAATGTAGGTGGTTTGATCCACGCCAGCGGGAGAGGCATGACAGCGGCGGGACTTCGGCCCATCGCGGGCTGGAGAATCGCCGGGGGGGGTGCTGTCGACAGGCGCAGCGTGATTCCCGTCCCCGCCGAATCTCTGGTGACGGACAATTCGGGACACGGCGGGGGCGGGATTGACGCCGGCCCCTGGCGATTCTCCGACCCGGCGGGGGTTTGGAGAATCCCGCCCCACATTATAGCTTTTACTTAAACAAAGCTGTGGTTTTATTTACACTACTAAACTGGGTTTCAACACTTAGCCCTTAAGAATACAGAATTGATCAATAACATCGAACTACACTCATCTACTGCTAATCTCACTATTGGTATAAACTATAATCTAACATTCTCACACGAACTGCCCTTGTGATCTTCACAAGTTATCTCCTGCATACTTTCCTCCACTTAGTTCCAGCATCAGTGCTTTATATAGTAGTATCTGCAGCTCCCTCTAGTGGCGACTCTCGACACTTCATGAACCCTTGTAATGCTGATAGTTATGTTAATACCACACAGGGTTGACGTTTTGACTCTTCTTCAGAGCTAAAGAGAAGGAGAAATGTGGGGCGGAATTTAACGGAAAAATCTCTAAGGTTATTTGTGGTGTGTTTTTCAGGGAATTTCCCGTTGGTGCCCGGAGTATTCCCCACCACTATCAAATGACACTTAGTCACTTTTCTGGGTCCTGGGGAGTTTCTCACCTGTTTAGTCCAATTTTTGTCAGCACTGGGGGGCTGAACTCAGAGATTGGGCAGCCATTTTGAAAGGGATCTCTAAGTGAGCTTTCACCCCCCCCCAACCGATGGGCAATGTTACTCCTCACACACATGTGCTTCATCCCACACTCTCCCAAGTGAGGACACCCCACTATGGGGTCCCTCGGGAGAGCAGCAATTAAACCGCTCCTGCAGAGCCAACCCCACTCAGCTCGCAGCCATGTCGCCGAGACATCCAGCCCTACAATTCGGCAGACTACTCGAAGCGTTAGAGGGCAGAAGGGACACCCTGTCCCCCCTGAGAGTCACGGAGGGTCAGCCACAGAGCAGTCAGTGCTGCCTGGGAGGAAGTGGCAACGGCTGTATGCTCGGGAGCATGACCAGGAGAACCGGCACCCAGCCACAAGAAGGTCAATGATCTCCACTGGGCCACTCGGGTGAGTTTGCACAGGACCCTCGACTCCCCACCCCCATACTCCCAATCCCCCCATACACCCAATCCCCCGCAGACATCCCACCCTTCCATACTCCCCATCCCCACCACTCCCATACTCAACCCTCTTACTCTCCAGCCCCCACCCCCATACTTCCCATCTCCCTCCCCATAGGGCCCTCCTCACCAAGCCCCCTCCCTCAAACACCGAGCATCCCCCCCCAACCCGCGATGAAGCATGCCTGTGGCTAACAATGCCCCCTCTGTGTCCCCGCAGGAGATGTTGGTCCACGACCGATGGCAGAGGGGCGGTAGGATGCCGGACATCAGAGTCTTTATGAGGAATGGGCCCTGGAGGTGGCAGGGTGGCCGAGGACAGAGCAGTGACCACTGTCGAGGTCGGCGCAGGGATGAGGATCCACCGGCCCCTACCCAGATGACCTGTCAAATGTGAATTATCAATACCATGCAGACTGACCCATTCCTCCCAATGACCACATATCCATGCTCCTGCAAGGCTCGGGGTCTCTGTGGATGCTGCTGCCTGTGCCTCCTCCGGCGTCTGGGCGACTGGCCTGCCAGCAGCACCCCTGGGGCAAGTTCCACGGGGTCCAAGATGGCATCCATCCCGACAAGCAGCGGTGTCTTCCACCCCGGGAACCCTCCATTCCCCCATTGTTCTTGCCCCCCCCCCCCACACACACACACACACACACGCACACACATCCCCTGCCATCCAACATGCCCTGCCCATGCACCCCCGGCTGCAGCAGGGGCCCCTGTTCGCCGGACCCCATACCCTTTACCCCAGATACCCGCAGATAACGTTATCTGTACCGATCGCTGGACCCCTCACCGGTGCACACACCCACCCTCTGGTCAAGGAAATGCCCCTGGTGCTGGGGCCCAGCCCTGGGTGTTAGGATGTTGCCCGCTGTGTCCGTAGTGTTGTTTGCTGCAGTGTTCAGGCACATTCAGGCAGCAAACTTGGACACATTGCCCTTGGTCCCCAACTCCAAATCATCTATGTAAATTGTGAACAATTGTGGGCCCAACACGGATCCCTGAGGGACACCACTAGCTACTGATTGCCAACCAGAGAAACACCCATTAACCCCCACTCTTTGCTTTCTATTAATTAACCAATCCTCTATCCATGCTCCTACTTTACCGTTAATGCCATGCATCTTTATCTTATGCAGCAACCTTTTGTGCGGCACCTTGTCAAAGGCTTTCTGGAAAACCAGAAATACCACATCCATTGGCTCCCTGTTATCTACTGCACTGGTAATGTCCTCAAAAAATTCCACTAAATTAGTTAGGCACGACCTGCCCTTTATGAACCCATGCTGCGTCTGCCCAATGGGACAATTTCTATCCAGATGCCTCGCTATTTCTTCCTTGATGATAGATTCCAGCATCTTCCCTACTACCGAAGTTAAGCTCACTGGCCTATAATTACCTGCTCTCTGTCTACCCCCTTTTTTAAACAGTGGTGTCACGTTTGCTAATTTCCAATCCACCGGGACCACCCCAGAATCTAGTGAATTTGGGTAAATCATCATTAGTGCATCTGCAATTTCCCTAGCCATCTTTTTTAGCACTCTGGGATGCATTCCATCAGGGTCAGGAGACTTGTCTACCTTTAGCCCCATTAGCTTGCCCATCACTACCTCCTTAGTGATAACAATCCTCTCAAGGTCCTCACCTGTCATAGCCTCATTTCTATCAGTCGCTGGCATGTTATTTGTGTCTTCCACTGTGAAGACCGACCCAAAAAGCTTGTTCAGTTCCTCAGCCATTTCCTTATCTCCCATTATTAAAACTCCCTTCTCATCCTCTAAAGGACCAATATTTACCTTAGCCACTCTTTTTTTGTTTTATATATTTGTAAAAACTTTTACTGTCTGTTTTTATATTCTGAGCAAGTTTACTCTCATACTCTATCTTACTCTTCTTTATAGCTTTTTTAGTAGCTTTCTGTTGCCCCCTAAAGATTTCCCAGTCCTCTAGTCTCCCACCAATCTTTCCCACTTTATATGCTTTTTCCTTCAATTTCATACTCTCCCTTATTTCCTTAGATACCAACGGCTGATTTTCCCTCTTTCTACCGTCCTTCCTTTTTGTTGGTATAAATCTTTGCTGAGCACTGTGATAAATCGCTTGGAAGGTTCTCCACTGTTCCTCAACTGTTCCACCATAAAGTCTTTGCTCCCAGTCTACCTTAGCTAGTTCTTCTCTCATCCCATTGTAATCTCCTTTCTTTAAACACAAAACACTAGTATTTGATTTTGCTTTCTCACCCTCCATCTGTATTTTAAATTCCACCATATTGTGATCGCTCCTTCCGAGAGGATCCCTAACTATGAGATCATGAATCAATCCTGTCTCATTACACAGGACAAGATCTAGGACTGCTTGGTCCCTCGTAGGTTCCATTACATACTGTTCTAGGAAACTATCGCAGATACATTCTATAAACTCCTCCTCAAGGTTGCCTTGACCGACCTGGTTAAACCAATCGACATGTAGATTAAAATCTCCCATGATAACTGCTGTACCATTTCTACATGCATGGATCAGATCCCCTCTCATCCTTCTAAACTTAATCTCTCCTCATACATCAACACTTTCATCCCAGGAACCAATCTGGTGAACTTCCTCCGAACCACATCCTCAAACAAGGAGACCAAAACTTAACCCAATATTCCAGATGTGGTCTCACCAACGCGCTCAGAACTCAGAAATAAAGCACTCTCTGTCATAATGATGTGCTTCACGGCCTGAAGTTTGCACTGATTTGGAAGCAGGCAGTGTTCCAGGTAACCTTTCAGAATTGCATTCCAAGTTTGACCTCTTGGGATCAGGATAGCACTAAATATAAAGTCGTCTGTTATTTTTGGCCGTCAGTAGCTGATGAGAGATGTTAAAAGAGCTTGGAGACAATAGTGTGCTTCATGTGCTGCATGCGGAGAAACCAACACTAAAAACAACCAGTACTTGTTAGCTGGTTAATGTTACATGATCATAATGTTTACTTTGTACTTGATTCCTTCAGCACCGGGTTTTAATTTGGCACAAGGTGCAAGGTGAATGCTAATACACCAACAAGTGTCTGCTGCACCATACAAGACTGGGTCAATCTATCAATTTATTTATATGAAGCGCATCTTATTGCTAGTTACCTTAACTGGGCTAAAGGTGATCTATTCTTCACACACTGGGCTGAACGTTACGGGGAGGGGTGCCGGGAGTAAGACCACAAGACCATAAGACATAGGAGCAGAATGAGGCCACTCGGCCCATCGAGTCTGCTCCGCCATTCAATCATGGCTGATATTTTCTCATCCTCATTCTCCTGCCTTCTCCCCATAACCCCTGATCCCCTTATTAATCAAGAACCTATCTATCTCTGTCTTAAAGACACTCAGTGAATTGGCCTCCACAGCCTTCTGCGGCAAAGAGTCACCACCCTCTGGCTGAAGAAATACCTCCTCATCTCTGTTTTAAAGCATCGTCCCTTTAGTCTGAGATGGTGTCCTCTGGTTCCAGTTTTTCTTACAACTGGAAACATCCTCTCCACGTCCACTCTATCCAGGCCACGCAGTATCTTGTAAGTTACTTGTAAGAGTGGGGAGGCAGTGCTGTGGACGGCTTGTTCCACGGCCACAGCATGCCACTGGGCGGGCTACACAAGGGCCAAGTGGACCAATCGGATTGGCCGGTAGCTCAATCAGTCCCGGCAGTGTCTGCTGCCAGGAGGAGGAGGAAGGAAGCCCATGCATCCCCAGAGACAGGTACCTCTGGGGTCTTGGGCAGGAAGAGTTTGGGCAGGTCAGGGTGGGGTAAGCTGGGGTGATGGTTGGGTTTAAGGCTACGGATGGTTAGGACGAAAAGAGGGTTTATTTTAAGGGGGGGGGTAGGGGGGCATCCCCAACCCCGATCAACAAAGGGCAGCTCCCAAAGTTAGAACATAGCCTTTCCTTCCCACCCTTTGAAGAGATTAGCTGCCGTGCCAAAGGTTTGATATCATGGGCAGCGTATTGGACTGGTAGCAAGACTAATTGCCTCTTGATCATCTATTTAAATATTGGAGGTAGTCTGTCAGTTGGCATGCCTAAAGTCACATGCCATTTTGAGGCTAAATGCATTGCCTGGTGGCTCAGGAGACCCCATTCCCGCCAACTGGAATGGCAGGATCCCCTACCAGATTCTGCACTTTGAACCTCATTAATTATGCACAGGTGAGTTTCCCTCCAACTTTAATGGCAGTCCAGCAGCTAATTCACCTGCCACCCCTCAGTTGACGGGCTTGAAGTTCCCGGCGCCGTATTTAAATACCAGTCCAACACACTCACATCCATCTTTTGGAATTAATGTGATTTTTTTTTTCTTTATCATGCCAGGGAAGAAAGGGGTTTGACATTGTGTCAGTTATTTTGGTTAACAGTCAGAGTGCTCTCTTGACTGCCTGTGGCGGATTCAGCTTCACTCATTCCTCTTCTGTCAAGTACATTGCTCATGCTAAGTTAGATTTAGTGGAAGTTGATCACAATAGTTGAGCGGTAGGTGTATACGGATGCATAGAAGCAATGGTACATGAATTTCTAACTGGCGCCTTTTCAAGGTTCTCAGAGAAAATACCCCGAAATGGCATTTTGGCTTGAAATTTGACCACACAAAATGGAGTTTAGCTGTGAACTGAATTCTGGGAAAAGGCCTTTAGCTAACACAAGTTAAGTCAATGATCACCAAGGCCATCATCATCTCCATGGAGTCTCCCAGATAATTTGGTCATAAAATCTTCTAAGCTAAAGGCCATAAACTAATTAAGGCTGTACAAAGTCCAGGTTGATTACATCAGGAAGATCTGTGTTTGCGCTAGACATCCTATAGTAGTATAAGAAGTCATTACCTTTTAGTCAGACCACTTAGATAACACCTGATGGAATATAAAGCTATCTCCTCTTCCCATTGGGTATGTTAAAAAAACTCATAAGGAATGCGTGGTCAGTAATGACGGGTCATAAAATCATAGACACAAAGTCTGTCTTGCTGGGGTGGGGGGGTGCGGGGGGGGAGGGGGGTGCGGGGGGGTTACGGGGGAAGGGGAGCAGGGGGGCAATTTAGTCCTTCTTGCGCCATTAGTGTCAACCTGATTGGTTAAGTGAAAGTAAGTAGACCTTCCTTTTGAAATCAAGAGACAAAAATAGAGGGTGCCGCATCCCTTGAGCCTGTATTTGATTATCATTAGGCAGTAGTAATAGTAGTACTGGAGAGGAAGCTGTTTCACTCTTTCTCTCTCTTTCTGTTTCTAGTGGCAGCCTCTCTGATTGTTCACTTAGATTCTCTTTGATCTATAAGAGTGTTTAACTAGCAAACACAGCAAAGTGTCTCTGCAGGTAGTGTATTAGTACAAGGATTAAAACTCAAAGTTAGTTTCTGAGGCTTTTAGCCAATTGTAGGCAAAGCAAAGAGCCAGATATATGCCTAAAATCAGACTAGGGGCTGGTTTAGCTCACTGGGCTAAATCGCTGGCTTTTAAAGCAGACCAAGCAGGTCAGCAGCACGGTTCGATTCCTGTACCAGCCTCCCCGGACAGGTGCCGGAATGTGGCGACTAGGGGCTTTTCACAGTAACTTCATTGAAGCCTACTCGTGACAATAAGCGAATTTCATTTCATTTCAGAAAGGTGACAGCAAAGTATAGAATCAGAGTGGAGTTACAGGGTGGGGAATTGTGCCGAGGTAGGGTGGTCTTTCGAAGTGTCAGTGTAGACTCGATGGGCTGAATGGCAAAAGGGGGCTCTTCCTAACTTACTAACACATTGGGCTGGTTGAGGCGACTGGTCGCTCAGTAAGTTTTTAATCTTAGGATGAGAGTGTCACTGAAATGGCCAGATTTTATTGCTCATCTCTAACTGCACCTGAGCTGCTGAACTATCGCAGTCCACATGCTGTAGGTGCATCCACAGTGATTTTCTACTTCTGTAGCAGTTTGATTTAACTGAAGTTATTTCAGAGGGCAGTTAAATGGAGTACAGCTGAGGAGACCCAGTGAAATCCTGAGAGTTGGGCGAGTGAGGGAATGAGGGGATGGAGGTGTTCATTTCCTTTTGCTTTTTCTACCTTTCTCACCCTGTACGAATTGGCTTTTACTCTGCTGCAGGGAAATAAGCGAGCTGTTTGGTGGGTATCTGGTAAGTGCGTAAGGTCTATTCCAGCCTCAAGATTTAAAATAGAGGCGAGGATCCTGTTATTGTGATCCTATGTAGGTATCAATGATATTGGTAGAACAAGGAAAGGTTCTGTATAGAGAGTTTGAGGAACTCGGCACTAAATTAAGAAACAGAACCTCAAAAATCCAGAGATTATAACCTGGACCAGGTGCAAATTGGCAGAGGGTACATAAAATTAGCGTGATGAACACGTAGCTCAAAGGCTGGAGCAGGAGAAATGGGTTCTGGTTTCTGGGGAACTGGCATCAGTACTGGGGAAAGTGAGGGCTGTACTTTGGGACGGTGTCATCCTGAATCTGGGCACAATGTTCTTGTGGACCGCCTAACCAGGGAAATGCAGAGGGTTTTAAACAAAGTAGTATGGACAAGGGATCAAATGTGGAAAGATGTGATATATCAAAGAGTAGAGACAAGGGGCGGGATTCTCTAATCCCGCGGGAGAGTGTCCACGCCATTGTAAACGCCGACGCGTTTTATGAACGGGCCGACCCGACGACAAATTTGGGCCACTACAAGGGGCCAGCACAGCCCTGGAGCAGTTCATGCCGCTCCAGCTGCTGATCTGGGCGCAAACTGGGCGCTGCGGGATCCGTGCATGCACAGTGGCACCGGCGCCAATGCATGTATGCGCAGTGGCTTCCTTCAATGCGCCGGCCCCTGCGCACAATGGCGCAGGACTACAGGGGTCCCAGGGATAGGAGGCCCCAGGAAGAGAGGCCGGCCCGCCGGTTGGCGGGCCCCGATCGTGGGCCAGCCTAGGCCCGCCCAGGGGTCAGACCCCCCCTCCCTCCCCCAACAGGCCGCCCCCTACCCCCCGACTCTTTCACGCCGAGGTCCCGCCAGCTGAGAGCAGGTGTGGAAGGCGCCGGTGGGACTCGCCGTTTTCACGATGGCCACTCGGCATAACCCGGGCCAAGAATCGGCGGAACGGCCGCCCTGCGGAGAATCGTGTGCCGGCGTCGGCGTGGCGCGATTCACGCCTGTGGCGGGGATTCCCCAGCCAGGCCCCGGGCGAAGAGAATCCCGCCCAAGGTAAGAGAGGAAAATAGTAATTTGGGAAATGAGGGTCAGGCAATGACAGGAAGAGTCAGGGAGAAATAAACCTCAGAATGTGCCAACGACCAAGACTACAAGTTACAAAGATATCAAAAAGGCAAAACTAAAGGTTTTGTGTCTGCATGCACGTTGCACTCAGAACAAAATTAATTAATTAATACCTCACATTGAAGTAAATAAATGTCATTTGATAGCCATTGTGGAGACACGGCTACACAATGACAAGGATTGGGTCCTGAATATTGAGGGGTGCTTGACATTCAAGAAGAATAGGAAGCAAGGTTGGGGTGGAGAAGAGTGGGTCTAAGACTTGGGGCGGGATTCTCCCCTACCCGGCGTGACGGAGGGTCCCGGCCTAGGGGAGTGGCGCCAACCACTCAGGGGTCGGGCCTCCCCAAAGGTGGGGAATTCTTCCCACCTTTGGGGGCCAGACCCACGCCGGAGCGGTTTGCACTAAAAAAACTGGAGCAAAAAACCGGCGCCCCCGGCAGCGGGGCTGGCTGAAAGGCTTTCGCCAGTCGGCGCATGCGCCGGCAGTGACGTCAGCGGCAGCTGCCGCTGACGTCACTGCCGGCGCATGCGCGATGTGGGGTTCTCTTCCGCTTCCGCCATGGTGAAGGCCGTGGCGGCCGCGGAGGAGAAATAGTGCACCCAGGGCACTGGCCCGGAGTCTGAGTGGGGGGCCCCGATCGCGGGCCTGGCCACCGTGTGGGCACCCCCCGGGGTTCGATCGCCCCCCCCCCCCCAGGACTCCGGGGCCCGCTCGCGCCGCTGATCCCGCCGTTCCAGAGGTGGTTCAAACCTCGGCGGCGGGAGAGGCCTCCCAGCGGCGGGACTTCGGCCCATCCGGGCCGGAGAATCACCGCAGGGGCCTCTCCGATCGGAGTGGCGAGATTCTCGCCACCGCCACTTCCCGGGTGGCGCAGAATCTCTGCCACGTCGGGGGCGGGAGTTTCGGCGGCCCCAGGCGATTCTCCGACCTTGCTGGGGGTCGGAGAATTTCGCCCTAGTACTTTAAACTTAAATAAGGGCACCTATGTGGGCATTAAAACTCAGATAATGATCAGATGATTTGGCAGAACATGATCAATGGCAGAGAATGACTAAAAGGTTAGTCAGGAGAAAGATATTAGAATGTAAGAGGAAACTGAAAATGAAAAACCAGATAGCAAGAATTTCTGCAAGTACGTAAAAATGAAAAGAGTGAATGTTGGTCCTCTAGAAGTGAGAATGGGGAGTTAATAGTAGATAATAAGCAAATGGCAGATGAAATGAACAAACATTTTACTTCTGTCTTCACTGTGGAAGATACAAAAAATATTCCAGTAATATCTGTGAAAGGGAGAGAGGAACTTGGTGAAATTACAATCTTTCAGGAAGCTGTATTTGCAAAATAATGGAGCTGCAGCTGACAAGTTTCCAAGTCCTGATGGACTTCATCCTATGTTCTAAAAGAGGTGGCTAATAAGGTAGTAGATGCAGTGGTGTTAATTTTCCAACATTCCCTAGATTCTGGAAAGATTCCATCAGAGTGGAATGCAGCAAATAGCACCTCAAACCAAGTGAGGGAGACAGTAAATGGGAAACCAGAGTTAAGTTGACATCTGTTGTGGGAAGGCGCTAGAATCGGTCATGAGGAGGTCAACCTGGGAACCTAGAAAAACTCAAGGTAATCGGGAAGAGGCAGCAAGGGTTTGTGAAAGGGAAATCATGCTTAACCAATTTATTAAAGTTGTTTGAACGTGTAACATGTGCTGTGGATGAAGGGGGATCAGTAGATGTACTGTTCTTGGATTAGCAGAGGGGATTTGATAAATTGCACATCAAAGATTATGGGGGGGAAATAGAAGATCATGGTGTGAGGGGGTAACATATTAGCATTGGATAGAAGATTAGCTGGCTGGCATTACACAGAGTATGCAAAAATGGATCTTTGTCTAATTAGCAGGATATGATAAGTGGTGTCCCGCACGGTTGTCTTATGAGGAAAGGTTGGAAAGACTGATCCTGTTTCCACTGGAGTTTGGAAGAGTGAGGGGTGACTTGATTGAAATATATAAGATCTCGAATGGTGTTGACAAAGGTGAATGTGGAAAGGATGTTTCTTCTTGTGGGTGAGTCCAGAACTAATTTTAAAGTGAGGTGTCACCCTTTTAGGACAGAGATAAGAAGAATTATTTTCTCCCAGAGGGGTTGTGCAACTTTGGAACTCGCTGTCTCAGGGGAAATGTGGAACTCGAAACACAAACATATCAGCCATGATCTTATTGAATGGTGGAGCGGGCTACGGGCCGAATGGCCTACTTCGCTCCTATTTTGTACAATAGCATATTGCGGATCTCGGGTCACACAGAGGTCAGACCGTGAATGATGCATTTCCTTAAAGGACATTAGTGAAGCAGATGGATTTTCACAACATAGTTGTCATAATGTTCCCATGATTAATATATTTATTGAATTGAAATCCCCCCCCCCGCCCACCCCCCCCCCCCCCCGCCCACCACCACACACGGTAGGTCTGGAGGTCACATCTGCAAAACATTAGAATTACACGCTCAGTAATATTACCACTATGCTCCTATCTCTCAAGACCATAAAGGTGACAGACTGGGAGGAGACAGAGGAGAAAATACACACTGTTACAGAACTGTGGGGCAGAATAATCAGTTTCTGTTTTTTTTTCCTTAATCCTTTCATGGAATGGAGGCTTGCTAGATCATTTCGGTGGGCTGTTAGATGTCAATCAGATTGCTATGGGACTGGAGTCACATGTAGGCCAGGCCAGGACAGATTTCCTTCCCTCACCGAGATTAGTGAACCAGAAGAGGTTTTGCAACATTTATGACAGTTGTTATGGTCGCTACTGCTGAGACCAGTTTTATATTCCAGATCTAATAATAATAATAGCTTATTGTCACAAGTATGCTTCAAAGAAGTTACTGTGAAAAGCCCCGAGTCACCACATTTCACATCACCTGTTCGAGGAGCCTGGTACAGGAATTGAACCCACGCTGCTGCCTTGTTCTGCATTAAGCCAGCTATTTAGCCCAGTGTGCTAAACCAGCCCCAGACTATTCACCTGAATTCAAATTCCACCAACTGCCCCTGGTGGGATTTGTACCCGTGTCCCCAGAAGAGGAGCCTATCGCGTTGACACTACCATCTCCCCACCATGTACTGGTCTGTGAGCCTTTTAGAATCCACAGAATCTCGACGGTGCAGAAAGTGGCCATTCGGCCCATCAGTCCTGCCCCGAACCTCCGAAAGAGCACCCTACCTATGCCCACTCCCCCGCTCTATCCCTATTACCCCGTTACCCCACCTAATCTGCACATCTTTGGACACTAAGGGGTAGTTTAGCATGGCCAATCCACACCCCTGGGCGGTTCTGTTTCCGCGCCGGGGGGCGGGGGGGGGGGGGGGGGGGGGGGGGGGGGGGGCTCTGGATGGAAGATGTAAACAGCACCCTGATCTGTCAGGAGCTCAGTTTGCTGATAGGCGGACTCTGCTCCTTCCATTTTCTTTCAAAAACCAGCAGAATAGGGTGGCATGGTGTCACGCCATGGTGGTCATGGAGGCACTGCAGCCTCACGGTGCCGAGGGCCCGGGTTCGATTCTGTGTGGAGTTTACACATTTGCCCGTGTCTGCGTAGGTCTCCCCCCCACAACCCAAAATGATGTGCCGGGTAGGTGAATTGGCCACGCTAAATTGCCATTTCATTGGGAAAAAATATTGGGGCTCTAAATTTTAAAAAATAAGCATAATAAACCAACAAGGCAACCTACATTTTTCCTGTTCAGGACAATATTCAGAACAAAAAAATCAAAACATTGTGCATCCGAGGCAGGAATGCTATTGACTGAATCAATTGGGCAAATTCTCATTGATATAAATCACAACTTAAATGCAATATGTTCTGAGACTCTTTGTTACTTGGAATCATCTTGAGTGAGTGGTATTCGATCACACATAGTTGATAACGTTGTTGAAATGTTTCAACCCGCGTGTAACTCGAGTGAAACGCATTCAGTTTGTGGTCCATCTGTTTTGAGGAATGTTTTAAACAGATCTGGAAACGCTGGGGTAAAGTTTGATGTGATCCAGGAGCGCAAGAGGGACAATAGCAAATTGGCGACCCATTTTACATTCCCTCGACTTCTATTTCCGTTATATTCAATGAAAATGAAACAAAAAACAATGGCTCACTGTCAGGCATTTTACACAATCACACAAAGTCACAATTTTCTCCACTGCTGTGGCGTGTGGTGATGACAAGTGATACAATACCTTTTGATCAGCTTCAGTTTGATGTCTCACTTTTTGTAGCCAAGAGCATTAATGATTTCTCAAGTGATCATGACCATCAATCATCAGGCAGTGACAGATATGAATATGGAAAAGTGATACCAGTTGCATTGTCGTCACTTCCAATTATAGTAACAGTCAGCAGACATCTCAACTTGTGAGACTGCCTGATAAGTAAATTGAAATTGAAAACTCAAAGCTTTGTTTTTTTAAATTTTGGATCAGTTATTTATAGTCTCTTCACTGTGAGCCTCTCTCAAACAATAAACATTTCATAATATCTACTGCCCAGCATACAGAAATGTTTGCACAATGACTGACCCACTGTCATTTTATCAATCTAAATTTTAAGAAGCATTGATACCAATTGCTTGAAGAAGTTTGTTTTGTGTGGCACTGTAGTGGTTAGCGCCAGGGACCCGGGTTCGATTCCCGGCTTGGGTCACTGCCGTGCGGAGTCTGCACGTTCTCACCGTGTCAGCGTGGGTTTCCTCCGGGTGCTCCGGTTTCCTCCCACAATTCCCGAAAGACGTCCGTGTTAGGTGAATTGGACATTCTGAATTCTCTCTCAGTGTACCCGGACAGGCGCCCTAGTGTGGCGACTAGGGGATTTTCACAGTAGCTTCGTTGCAATACTAATGTAAGCCTACCTGCGACAATAATAAAAAAAAAAATTTCTTTTACGAAATTATTTTATAATATATTTTGCGGGCAGCACAGTGGCACAGGGCTTAGCACTGCTGCCTCACAGCACCAGAGGCCCGGATTTGATTCCAGCCTTGGGTAACTGTGTGGAGCTTCTACGTTCTCCCCTTGTCTGCGTGGGTTTCCTCCTGGTGCTCCGGTTTTCTCCCACAGTCCAAAGATGTGTAGGTTAATCAGACTAAATTGCCCTTTAGTGTCCAAATGTTAGATGGGGTTATGGGGATGGGGAGGGGGGGATTAGGCCTAGGTAGGGTGTTCTTTTGGAGGTTTGGTGCAGATTTGATGGGCCGAATGGCTTCCTGCCCCAGTAGGTATTCTGTGAACCCTGTCCCCTCCCCACAATAGACACCCTTTCAGGGGGCCGGGCTGCTCCCAGGTAATCTGACCCCTGCCCACGAGCTCCTCCCCAAGAAAATGGGACACCTCTCCTGGTACCCCCGGCCCCCTCCCCGCATCCCCTGCCCCCCCAGGAACCCAAGGTAAACCCCCATGGACACGGGACACCCTTCAAGATGCCAACCCCCCAACACCCAAGCTCCACAGGCATAGGACTACCCAGGAAACTCCTCCCCCCCATGGACATGGGACCACCCCTCCAGAGAACATCCCCCTCCCCAACGGAGTGCCCACAATACCAATTCCCCCCTTCCCCCCAGAACACCCCATGGACATGGACCGCCCACCCCCACGCTCCCCACCTGAAACCTCTCCAATGGTATTGCAAGGGGGCAGTGCCAAGTACTAAGGTTATCCTCCTCACTATTTACTGACCCAACAATTTTCATATCACCAATACTGATTAATACTCCTGCATTCAAGTCAAAATTATTTGTATAATCATCATGTCATCAGTGCACACATGGAGGCTAACTTTGTGACCAAGTGGCAGCAGGTACGTGTGCAGGAATGGGTAGCCTCCTAGAATAATGGTGTCATGGCAAGTAGAAATTAGGTTGGTGAGAATGGAACCAAACTAGGCCTATCCTACTGGACAGCAGAGAAGAGGAGGATCAATTATCCAAAGATTGCAGTGAGGCTGAAGACGGTGAGGGCCCTGTAGTCAGAGAATGGAACTGATTAGGAGTGATTGAATTTCATGTGGGGGATATCACATATATCCTGGGCGGGATTCTCCTTGGGCCAAGGCCGAAATAGGGAAAAGCAATTGGCCGGAGAAATAGTCGTGAAGCCAAAATCATACCATGCGCCCGGCGTCCGCAGTGCCAATGGGGCCACCATGTAGCTTGTCGTACCTGGTTGGGCACCTGGTTGGCAAGGGAGGACACACCAGGCTAACTTATTGGCCTTTCACCCCCTGCAGACAATGGGGATGATGGTCACCCTGAACATTTACACCATGGGGTACTTCTCGGCACCAAGTGGGGACCTGTCTGGAATCTCAGAGATCAGTACGCAGGTGCATCCGCGCCTTCACAGAGGCCCTATATGTCCAGTCGGCACAATACATCCATTTCGATGTGGACCGGGCCCACTAGCATGCCCAGGCAACGGGGTTCACTAACATCGGCGACATGCCCGGGTCCAAGGGGTGCATGTCCCCCTACGAGTAGATGCAGGTGGCAGGCAACAAACCAAAAGGGTTTCCATTCGATGAGCGTGCAGCTGGTGCGTGACCATGAACTGTATATCATGCACGTCAGCGCCCGATATCCAGGCTATGTGCACGACGCCTTCACCCTGGAACACTCGACTGTTCCTGGCCTCTTTGAAGTGCCACCTCCTCCCCTGTGGCTGGGGTGTTGGCTCCTGGATGACATGGGTTATCTACTGCGGTCATGGCTGATGACGCCTATCCGGAGGCCACAGACCGAGGCGGAGAGCTGTTACAATGATGCCCATGCAGCGATCAGGAACGTGAGCGTCATCCTTTAGATACGGTTCAGGTGCCTGGACCGCTCTCGTGGGGCCATCCGGTGCAGCGCTAGGTGGGTCTCCCACATCGTGGTGGCCTGCTGCATCCTTCACAGCATCTCGCAGCAGAGGTAGACGTGCTGAAGGACGAGGATGAACATCGGTTCTTGTCCAATGAGAAGGATGCAGTGTAGAATGAGGATGGACTTGACATGGGGCCTGGGCAAGGGAGGGCGCACATTGTGTCCCCCACCCCGGCGGGCCACCTCCTCCCATGAAAACCCTCCCTTGCAACCTCCTTCGTGATTCCTACTTGGCTCACTACGGGGTGCGGGTCGAGCACAGGGAGTAGACCACCTCCGTGTGGTCTAGGGGCAGCACAGTAGCATTGTGGATAGCACAAATGCTTCACAGCTCCAGGAACCCAGGTTTGATTCTGGCTTGGGTCACCATCTGTGCGGAGATTGCACATCCTCCCCGTGTGTGCGTGGGTTTCCTCCGGGTGCTCCGGTTTCCTCCCACAGTCCAAAGATGTGCAGGTTAGGTGGATTGGCCATGATAAATTGCCCTTAGTGTCCAAAATTGCCCTTAGTGTTGGGTGGGGTTGCTGGGTTATGGGGATAGGGTGGAGGTGTTGACCTTGGGTAGGGTGCTCTTTCCAAGAGCCGGTGCAGACTCGATGGGCCGAATGGCCTCCTTCTGCACTGTAAATTGTGTGTGTGTGTGTGTGTGTGGGGCTGTGCCACATCACGCTGCAACTGTGCCACCAATTTCTGGGCCACATCAGCCAGTGACTGAGCCATCTCCCTCTGGGTCTGTGCCACATCGGCCAGCACCTGGGTAATGCCAACAATGCTCTCAGCCATGGCCTGCTGTGATTGGGCCATGCTCTGGAGCACCGCTGCAATGTCCAGGTGGCTCTGGTACACGGTTGCCTGTGAGAGGGCAGCCCTGTCCTGGGCCTCAGCCAACGTCTGCCTTGGGCATGTTGATCCATGGGCGAGTCCTTCGCCCCAAGGCCTCCACCGTGGATGCTACCTGTGCACGCCTGGTTGGCACCACCTCCTGCTGCTGCAAGTGGTTGGACTCCTCCAATTGCACCTGCAGGTGCTGGATGCTGGTCGACAACCCCTCATGTAGTCCCTGACTCTGCGACTGCATCTCCACAATTGATGGACTGTCTGTTCCAGAAGCCCAAAACCTGTCTGGGTGACCGCTAGTCTCTGGGGTTAGCCTGCCCTCAGACCGTCTTCACTCTTGGGTGTTCCGACCTCCATCTCCTGTACTGAATGTACTGAATGAGCCAGGTAGTGCCCCAGAAGCCTCTTCACTAAAGTGCCCAGCCGAGGTGAGTGTCTCTGGGATGGTGAAGGGTGTTGTAGACAGCTGTGACAGAAATTCAGTGCCTTCCCTGTACTCGAACTCTGGGCTATAATGGGATGTGGGTCGATGGCTCCCGTCCATGCCATCGTCGTTGCTGCTCGTCATCTTTGGATGTGGTTGTATGATTGTATCGCAGGCCGGGGATGAGTGGGGGAGGGTAGCTGGTGGTGGAGAGTAGCTGGTGGTGGAGAGTGGTGTGGGGGTGGTAGAGGGTGGGAGGGTGGTGGTGGGGAACCATGGGGAACTGCAGCTCAATGGGGATTCATTCCTCGCCTGATGCCGATCTCTGCCCTGATGACTGCCCTTTCTTCGGGCTCTCCTGCTGCAGTGAGCGGTAGCCTTGGGCTATGAGGTACAGTGGTCCTCCTCCGTGCCCTCCTATGGCAGACACATGTTCGGACTTGGGGGGGCGGGGTGGCGGGAGGAGTGTTATAACCTACACAAGGGCCAAGAGACCGGGCCGATTAGGCTCCCCATGACGTGAAATTTGAACCACCCTCTGAGGGGGCGGAGCTCCCTCATCCGCAGGGAACAAATTTGGACATAAAAACCCCGGCCCGAGTGTGGCTGGGCGGGGGAGTCCCTTCGGGGATTGGCAGAGAGAGAGTTTTCGTTCTTCGTTCATTGAAACCTTTTTTGCTTTCGTACGCTCCCGTCTGGTCACTTCCTCGAACTCAACATCCATTATGCAAAGTCATTCCAAATATTTTTGGTACAATGTATTTCCAATGTTAGAGTCATAGAGTCATAGATGTTGACAGCATTGACCAGGCCCATCGGCCCAGCTAGTCCATGCCGCCCAGTTTCTATGACTAAGCTAGTCCCACTTGCCTGCATTTGGCTCATATCCCTCGATACCCACCCTGCCCATGTTGGTTTATGATATTTTATCTTCTACCTTCATCCTAAATGTATGCCTTGATCATTTATTATGCCAACTGAAAAAAATTAAAGTTAAGGGATTCAGTGATTTTTAACTTCCTGGCTTGCCCTGCTTGATGACATCACGGCCAAGCGATCCCCTTGACTTGATGCCGAATTGAAGCTGACATTGGGAAAGAGGATGTCCACACCACCGATATCACTAGATCTTTGTAGCCAACTTTCTTTGAGGGCAGTAGTGACTGCCATTATATTACTGCTGACTCCAAACATCCAGCTCATTAGTCCAGGCAGGTTAAAAGACAGTATTATTTATGTTAACGTAATTTTTGACAACTTATATTTGAACCATTGCAAACATCTGTTTAGGATCTGATGGTTGGGAAAGACCAAGAAAGCAATATATTAAAACCATAAACTTTATTTGTGATATACAAAGAATTCCAATTTATGAATAGACGCTATGACTTTTTCCAGTTACAGATTTGTAACCTGATCCGCATACTCCTCATAGAAATGAATGTAGATGTCAAGGGGTCAGTACACTTTTGTGCATTGATCGTCGTTGGGTAATTGAGAGGGAAACACAACGTTGGCAGCTTGCAGCTGAGGAACAATTTAAAATGGATGACAATGTCAGTCTCGGTGATTGCCTGCTACTCCATCACTGTGATACACTGAGTTCCTTACCTGGTTAGCTTACTGGCAAATAGCACCAATTCAGCTAGAAATCCAGGGCAGTTTTTTAAAAATCGACCCCCAATCCCAAAAGTGAACTTGAGAGGAAATAACCTTGGTATGGGCTTGATTTAAAGCTGGATTTTAGAGTTGAAAGAATGTCCCCTTAGAAAAATGTTCCACGGATTCTCCCAGCCGGGAGTAAATTTATCCAGATTTCTAACAATGAAGTGCTGCACAATAAGGTAGCGTTGACAGCTCCCAAAATACTTCTTTGCAAGTCTGTGTATGGCGTGACTATGAATCAGATTACCACCTCTTATAAAGTGAGCATTTCGATTCAGTGAACAACCTTGGGAAGAATAACTGGCAACAGTCATTTTCTCCTTTAGACTAATTTTACTATCACAACATGCACTTTTATCAGTCTTGTGACAGGACATAACAGTCCAAAGCTGAACATGCCATTATTGAAACCATACATGCACCATCTGTTATGTGACTGACAAACACAGCACAAAAGTCACTTGGGTATTTTTAGCAGGTCATCTCTGGAATGTGCCTTTTAGACCTTGAAAGGTTAAACAATGTAGAAAGCAGCTGCCAGACAGCAAAGGGCCTCCCCAAACACGTGGTATAATCAAAAATAGTAATGTGCTGTTATAAATATCTGGAGGTGCATGTGTTTGTGGAGTGGTTCTTTTTTTCTTCGTGCGAGGGGCAGTGTCATTGTCAAAAACAGCTTTGGCCAAAATCCTTTGGGATACGAGAATTGAAATCCTAGGAAATTTCTCCGTGCCTTACATCAGCGCAGACAATAGCCAATTCTTTTAAACCTGCCAGCACCCCCGTTGAAATAATGTTGAAAGGAATTTCTTTCAAATGTGTTAAGTGTTAATTTCCTGTGTTACCCAACCCTTTACCTCGGGGGGGAGCGCGGGGTTGGGAGGGGGGGGGGAGGGGGGGGGGGGCGGTGGAGAGGATGGGAAAGAGAACTGTACAATGTATGGCACACATCATCTTTCAGAAAATCATCAGAGCAGCTCTGGCAAGACGAATTATGTTGAGAGGCATATCATTGAGTCACGTGTTCATTAATAAAATAGGGCTGGATTCTCCGGGCTCCCCGCCGTGTGTTTCCCGGCGGGGGTGCCGTTCCCTGGCGGCGGGATTCTATCTTCTCCTCGCTTGTCAATGGGGTTTCCCATTGAATCCACTCCGTGCCCCCGGGAAACCCGCGAGCGGGTATGCTCTGCCAATGGGAAAAGACACTCCCAAATTCATGCCGCAATGTAATTACAGAACAGTTCTGCCTGAAGTTAATTCTCTGTCGCAAGATGGCAGAACGCAAAAAGTCATGTTGCTTTTCTCAGGGAACTGAAAAAGGATGTGTAGGAAGAATAACTGCGTTTGCCTTTAAAGTACTCAGTGCATCCCGAACCACCTCACAGTTAATAAACTGCAGTAGTTGCTGTTGCTACAAAGGCAAATGTGGCAGCCAATTTGCACACAGCAAGATCCCACTAAAGAAAATTATTCTATTGTAGTGGCTTCAAGAGAGAAATAAATCAGCTCTTCAAATCATACCAAACATAACCATAGATATATAGGGCAGGATTCTCCATTTGGGCCCGGGTCACTGCCCGTGTGGAGTTTGCACGTTCTCCCCGTGTGTGCGTGGGTCTCACCCCCACAACCCAAAGATGAGATGGGTAGGTGGATTGGCCACATTGAATTGCCCCTTAATTTGAAAAAAAAATATGGTGCTCTGAATTTTTAACAAAAAATAGGATGTCACCTGAGGCCCTCCCCTGATGCTCAGCCCCCGATGGGCTGATTTCCCGATGGCGTGGAGTGCGTGTGCTCACAGTTTTCGAGGAACTCGCGTGGCGGTTGCGGACTGTGTCCAGCACCGCCACAGTCGGGGGGGGGGGGCTGTTCCGCTGGCCGAGGGGGCTTCGGCAGGGGCTGGGGGAAATGTTGGGGCTGGTCCGGAGGTGGCGAGGGGGTTACTGGGGGCACTATCTGGCAGGCTGGGTCCGCACGCGGGCAGAGCATCGGTGCGGGGGCGGTGCCGATGTTTTGGTCATAAGACTGGACACATGCTCTTGATATAGCCTCAAAATCGGAGAATCCAGCCCTATATTCTCCTGCTGGATTAGAATCGTTCCTGGTCTGCGTGACGCTAGGAGCGACACCTCGGGGTGACATGCAAATTTATGCATGGCGGGAGCTCCCGGGATTCAGTTCCAAATTCCGTTATCAGGCTGCCATTTTGAGCAGGAGGCTCGATACCGAGGTCTGGCGGTTTGTACCCCCCCCCCCCCCTCCACCCCCACAACACAAATCCTGCACAACCCCAGACAAGTAGGGGTAAACCCCCCATCCCCCTCCCCCCCCCCCCGCCCCCCTCCCCCCCACACCATGAGGGAATTGCTGGGTTACCTTCCCCCCACAGCACACATGCATGAGGGTGACCCGAACACTCCCCACCAGACCCCCATCAGAGACTCCGCTACCTGATATCCACATCAGAGACCCCCATCAGACTCCCTACAATTAGATCACCCAATTAGAGACACCCATCAGACAGAATCACAGATCAATACAGTGTAGAAGAGGCCCTTCAGCCCATCAAGTCTGCACCGCCGCATGAAAAACACTTGACCTGCCTACCTAATCACATTTGCCAGCACTTGGCCCATAGCCTTGAATGTTAGGATGCACCAAGTACTCAGCTAGGTACTTTCTAAAAGATGTGGGGAATCCGCCTTTACAACCCTCCCAGGCAGTGCATTCCAGAATGTCACTATCCCCTGGGTAAAGATTCTTTCCTGATGTCCCCCCTAATTCTCCTACCCCTGACTTTGAACATCTGTCCCCTCGTAACTGACCCTTACTTTAAGGGACACAGCTGCTGCCTATCCACCCTGTCCATGCCCCTCATAATCTTTTTTTCATAAATTTAGAGTACCCAATTCATTTTTTCCAATTAAGGGGTAATTTAGAGCGGCCAATCCACCTACCCTGCACATGTTTGGGTTGTGGGAGCAAAACCCACGCAAACACGGGGAGAATGTGCAAACTCCACACGGACAGTGACCCAGAGCCGGGATCGAACCTGGGACCTCAGCGCCGTGAGGCAGCAATGCTAACCACTGCGCCACCGTTCTGCCCCACCCCTCATAATCTTGTATACCTCGATCAGGTCACCCCTCAGTTTTCTCTTCTCCAGCGGAAACAAACCAAGCCTATCCAACCTCTCTTCATAACTAAAATGTTTAATTCCTGGCAACATTCTGGTGAATCTCCTCTGCACCCTCTCCAGTGCAATCGCATCCTTCCTATAATGTGGCGACCAGAACTGCACACAGTACTCCAGCTGTGGCCTCACCAAAGTTCTATATAACTCCAACATGACTTCCCTGCTTTTGAAATCTATGCCTCGGTTGATAAAGGCAAGTGTACATAGAACATAGAACATAGAACAGTACAGCACAGAACAGGCCCTTCGGCCCTCGATGTTGTGCCGAGCAATGATCACCCTACTCAAACCCACGTATCCACCCTATACCTGTAACCAAAAAACCCCCCCTTAACCTTACTTTTTTCAGACACTATGAGCAATTTAGCATGGCCAATCCACCTAACCCGCACATCTTTGGACTGTGGGAGGAAACCGGAGCACCCGGAGGAAACCCACGCACACACGGGGAGGACGTGCAGACTCCGCACAGACATTGACCCAGCCGGGAATCGAACCTGGGACCCTGGAGCTGTGAAGCATTTATGCTAACCACCATGCTACCATGCTGCCCCATATGCCTTTTTCACCACCCTATTAACCTGCCCTTCTCCTTCAGAGATCTATGGATAAGCATGTCTTGGAAGTTCCTTGGAACTTCCCAGTGTCATGCCGTTCATTGAATACTTCCTTGTCAAATTACTCTTTCCAAAGTGTATTACCTCACACTTTTCAAGGTTGAATTCCATCTGCCACTTATCTGCCTATTTGACTATCCCGTCTAAATCCTCCTTTAATTCAAGACATTCAACCTCACTGTTAAACACCAAGCCAATCTTTGTGTCATCCGCAAATTTATTGATCCTAGCCCCCACATAGCTATTTATGTTGTTTATATAAATTATGAATAATAGGGGACCCAGCACAGATCCCTGTGGGTACGCCACTGGACACTGGCTTCCAGTCACTAAAACAGCCGCCTGTCATCACTCCTTATCTCCTACAACAAAGCAAATTTTAAATTCCACCTTACAAGTTACCCTGTATCCCATGTGTATTTGCCTTCTTTACAAGTCACCCATGTGGGACATTGTCAAAAGGCTTTGCTGAAATCCATGTAAACTACATCAACTGCACTACCCTCATCTACACACCTAGTTTCCTCCTGAAAATATACAATCAAATTTGATCTCCCTCTGACAAAGCTATGCAAACTGTTTCTGGTCAAACCTTGACTCTTCAAATAGATATAGATTCTCTCCATCAGAACTTTCTCCAATAGTTTCCCTACCACTGACGTGGGACGCACTGGTCTGTAGGCTTATTTTTACAACTCTTCTCAAATAGTGGAATTACATTAGCTGTTCTCCAGTTCTCTGGCACCTCCCCTGTGTCCACAGAGGATTTAGGGTCCCTGCAATCTCCTCTCGCACCTATCTCAGCAGACTCAACAGTTCATCGGGACGTAGAGATTTGTCCACTTTTCAGCCTGCCAACACTTCAAATACCTTATTGTTCCCTTTATCGATTTGCTCAAGAGCCCCACAGTCCCTTTCCCTGAGTTCCATCCCTATATCCTCATTTTCTTGGGTGAAGACAGATGTTGAACCTTCCCCCCACAATCAGAGAACCCCACCAAACTCCATCACAGACCCCCATCGGAGATCCCCCCCCCCCCCCCCCCATCATATCCCCATATCAGAGACCCCCCCCCCCCCCCCCCCGTGCCAGAGACTGGGTGACTGCTTTGCAGAACACTCTTCAGTCCCTCCGCAAACAGCACCCAGACCTCTCTGTCACTTGTCATTCCAACTCACCGTCCTGCTCCCATGTCCACATGTCCATCCTTGGTCTCCTGCATTGTTGCAGTGAAACTCATTGCAAACTGGAGGAAGAGAACCTCATCTTCCGATTAGGCACATTACAGCCTTCCAGAGCTAACATTGAGTTGAATAACTTCAGACTGTGAACTCTCTCCTCCATCTTCAATCCATTTGCATTTCCAACAATTTATATGAATTTCTTCCATCGATTTGTATTTGCTTCACTATTGTCGCCCCTCCCCCCCTCACCCCACTTGGGCCATCTGTTCCCTGTTCCAAGTTGTCCTTTGACACGCTGCTTACCTCTGTTCTGCCATTACACATTCTGATCTCTTAATGTGCCACTATCAGCACCCTTCTTAGCCTTGATCACCACCATTTACATTTCCTTTGTCTTTTTGTCCACGACATCATTGTCATTCTATCGCTGGCCCTTTATCGAGCCCCACTGATCCAGCACCCCCCCCCCCCCCCCCCCCCCCAATAACATTATAAATCAGATTCTATTTCCAATTCTTTCTAGCTTTGACAAAGAGTCATCCAGACTGCATTTTTATCACCAACCTCTTTTTGAAATCTCCCCATAAACCTAAGGGTCAAAAAGACTCTATCTGGTTCTACTAGGATTCACTCCTAGATTCCTTAATGCAGACTTAAGTAGGTGCTATCCAGGGTCAAACTAATATTTCAAGTTATTCCTGGTATAACCTATATCTACAAAGAAGATTTTATCTACTTACCACTCAGCAGCTTCGATCCTGGGTCCTGCCTTGCTGAGGTAATAGTACTTTCCGATATTTTGTAATAACCACTGTTTCAGGTGAGAGTAAATTTTTAGTTTACTTTATTTGTTTCAAAAGATAAAATTACTGTTTTACAACAAGTAAAAAGATCTTGCTTCTGGAGTCCCGTCGAGTTGATCAGACCTTTGTGGCCCCCTTGACAATCTCACTTCCGCTTGGTGTTATCAGCAGGCGTAGTTCTCTGTTCGGTGGTGTTCCCATGTACCGAAGTAGCTGCAAAGTGCTGCATCCAGGCAACTAGCGATTCAGGGTTTTTATACTTTTTAATTACCCTTCTAGAAGCCTTACTGATTACACGATCTTTTATCCATGTATACATTTTGTCCATTTGTTAGCATCATAAAGGCTTAATTTTTAATTTTGTTTTAATATTCATGCATCATATAATTGCTTGACCAGTTATTTCTGTCCCTTTAAGCTAAAAGCATCCAAAGCGTAAGTAATTGTTACTGTGGTTTTAGTATGGCCTTGGCTTGTCTGAACATTGGCAAGGAGGCTTGACTTAACACTGGCAGGGAAGCTTCCTGCTGGTTACTGTTTTGTATTTAACCCTTCAATCCTTTATCATTTTTAAGCATTTCATTACATTTGTGTGTATAGGATATTTTCCTAATGACTTTGATTTTTCTCATGTTCCTTTTGGCTTACCATTTAAACCATGTTTCAAATGACATTCTTCCCATTATTTTTTACAAGACTCAAAACATTAGCTCCATTCCCCCTCCATAAATGCTGTAAGATCTGCAGAGATTGTCCAGCCTTTTCTGATTTTTTCTCAGATTCCAGCATCCACAGTAATTTGCTTTTATCTCCAGATCAGAGACCCCCATATCAAAGACCCACTCCATATCAGGGTCCCCTCCCCAACCCCCACCATATCAGAGACCACCCCATCACTCACTACTGTCTGGAAGCAGTCCAGGCAGAAACAGTGAGAAATCTCTGCTTATTCACTTACCTGTTCCTTACACCTGTTGTCTCAGACTGAATTGCAGAAACAGCAGCTTACTTCATAGAGAGCCAAAACACTTCATAAGGCTTTAAACCCCCTCAGATACTTTGATCTGCAAGGCTTCTATTCACTTTAAAAGGGAAATAGTTTTAGTAGGCTGCAATTGACAGGGTAATAGCTTCCAGACAGCCAGGTGCCTGGGTGGTTTATTTTCATTTCCCTTCTTGCTTGAATGCATCTTAAGTACCGTGCTGTGAAGCTAACCACAATATTTATAAACATCCATGATTGATAGGTTATCACCACATCAAAAGCGGTTAAGTACTTTCTGCTGAGAAAAAGAGAAAGTGAAAGCACTTAGCTCCTAGATGTTTATAAACATTGTGACTCACCATGGAGCGACCATTTTTCAATTATTTAAAAAACTATTTGTTTTTTTCTGTCATCTTCTTCCTCAGCCCGGGTCACTGCCATGTGGAGTTTGCACATTCTCCCCGTGTTTGCGTGGGTTTTTCCCCCACAACCCAAAGATATGCAGGGTAGGTGGATTGGCCAGACTAAATTGCCCCTTAATTGAAAAATATTAATTGGGTACACTAAATTTATTTTAAAAAAGGGAAAAAAAAGGAATATTGGCTGTTTGACTGACAGTCAAGCATCAGCATATCAAGTAATAAAGACTTTGTCCACCTAACAATTGGTTTGGAGGGGCAAAGGATTACAAGGATAGATGATACAAGGATAGGGCGTCCAACGATATGATTGTGAGGGCTGGGTGATTGGGGCCAGGAGATCATATGATAAGACCTCCAGGGAGGCAGCCAGTCAGAGCTGGCAAGTCTATCTGAATCTAGGAAACTAGATTTGTAACCTTCTTCCAACTGGCAAACCTCAACTTACAACTAAGTCCAAATTTCAATATTTATTGGTGAAGCCACTGGGCGCGATTCTAATACCCCAATGCCCCCAGCACACCTTCTGCCATTCCTGAAGAATAGCGGGAGAGCCCCTAAATGGGATTCACACTGGACGCCCAATGGAGTGTGATGCTCTCGACCGACGCAATCTGGGCCATGCCTTCACCCTGTGATCGGAAATGTACTTCTTGAAAGGATGTGGAAGGAGATGCGATAATAATTATTCAAAAGGGAATTAGGTCTATATTTTAAAATGAATACATCTGAAGGGGATATGAAGAAAGAGCCGGCCCAAGCACAATGGGCTGAATGGTCTCCTTCTGTGCAGTTTGGATGCATATTATGAATGTGCGGGAGTCCGAATGGCCATAATCTGTGAAGGAATATACACTCACTTCGGGAAATGGAAATGTGGTGGTTAACGGCACATAGTGTACACAGGTTGATGTCATCTCGGCAGATCGAGCCAGCCACTGAAACAGTGAGAATGGTCTTTGGAGCTGGAAGTTGAGATTGTAAAGGTCAGTCTTTACGAAAGGATTCACAAATTTTAATGATATAAATGTCAACTTCAGTTAACTCGGAGAGCAAAACTACTTTGAGGAAAAAAAATCCTTCAAAACCAATAAGCTCTCAATAGGCATTCCTTTGCAGTTTTCAGCATGCATCCAATTATGATAAGTGGCTAACTTATAAATGATGAAAGAACGATTTATAAAGTTGACAGATAAATGGCGGCTTTCTATCAACATACCTCGCGCAACTTTGCCTTTCTCTTTCGAAAATACAATGCATGAGTTGTGCTGAGGGCAGTCGCGACTTGTTCGCAGATACATTTGTATTTTGCATTTGCATCTTCAGGGAAATTTGTAAGCCCTTAAGCAAAATATTCAAGATTAATGTTGTGTCGCGGTTAAGAAAGATTTGACACAGCCACTTTAAGGCAGCAGATTAACGGCGATAACCAACTTATTAAGCCTGTTAAATTCTGCCAGTGCCAATCTGAAACCCAGTCCAATTGGCATTCATCATGTTAGATATCAGATGCATCGCCACGCTAGAAGGTTCTACAAGTCTGATACTGTGACAGGCTTTACACTGCTCCTGCCAAACACAGCAAACAATTTCTGCCTGCATTTTCAAGCTAAATTTCATATTTCTAAGAACATCTGAACCATTTGAAAAACGGAGTCTTGCTGTGCCAAGAGTCCTATTTCGATCCAACGATAAACACAAATGAGGAAACTCATCCAGCTCATATTAGTTTATTCATCCGGAATAGTCCCCCTGGTTTGGGTTAGAAATGCAATCTTGGGCAGCATGGTGGCGTGCATTGGGTAGCACTGCCGCCTCATGGTGCCAAGGTCCCAGGTTCGATCCCTGCTCTGGGTCACTGTCCGTGTGGAGTTTGCACATTCTCCCCGTGTTTGCGTGGGTTTCGCCCCCACAACCCAAAGATGTGCAGGGTAGATGGCTTGGCTATGCTAAATTGCCCCTTAATTGGAAAAAACGAATTGCGTCCTCTAAAGAAAAAAAGAGAAATGCAATCTTGTACTACCCGACTAACTGGCATTCCAGAATCGTGTGGCTCTGCCGTGAGGCAAGCATTGCAGGCTGCCATTCCCAGCGAGTTCAATAGAGATTCTCACGGAGATAATTCACAGATGTGAATTGGAGGTGGAGGAGGTCTCCTTTGCTGTTTTGTCCATGGTTGTGTTTCCAGCGGTTGTGGGGCTGGGTTGGGAGGTGTGTAACGTGTCGGAGACTATCGCTTCCGCGCCGATCGCCTGGGGGGTCCTGTAGGTGGTCTCTCTCTGCCCAAACTGTCATCCGAGTCTATGGATGCTCTGTCTTCATGTCTGACCCAGAACCCTTCATCTTACGCATACCTGTGTCCTGGCCCAAGAACAGAAAATACTGGACGACGTCAGCAGATCAGCTTTGACAAAGAACAATCCAGACTCGAAACGTTCACTCCCTTCTCTCTCCACAGATGCTGTCAGACCTGCTGAGATTGGCCAGTACTTTCTGTTTTTGTTTCCGATTTCACTATCCTCTGTAATTTGCTTTTATCTGTGCCCTGGCCCTTGGGCAGCACTGTTTCTTGGCCCATGGATGCCGGGCAAGAGGGGCGAAGGACTGATTCATCTGGTGGAGCTGGCTCTGGCACGACCTCCCTGCTTTTGAGATGGTTCATGTGTTTATATGCTGTCTGCTCCTTGGTTTTTACTGTATAAGAGAATGATCCAGTCTTCTCTACTATGGTCCCGGTATCCATCAGGCACCATTCCCAAAGTTCCGGACGTAAAACAGTCCTGGCTTGAACCCTCTATCCTGCTTCAAGTACTTTTTCTGGAGATCTCGTTTTTTTCTTCATTTTCCCATCAAGATTAGGAAACGTGAGGCCTAGACGGGTTTGTAGTCTTCTGCCCATAAATAATCCTACCGGTGCTACCCTGGATGTTTATGCGGCATGCTCTGATCATTGAACAGGAATGCGCCAATTTTGTCTCCATGGACCTGTGGCTTGTTTCGTTATGCCCCTCCTCAAAGTCTGTACTGCTTACTCAGCCTGAAGAAGGGTGGGTAGGTGAGAACGTGCAAACTCCACACCACCACCCAAGGCCGGAATTGACCCCAGGTCCCTGGAGCTGTGAGGCAGCAGTGCTAACCAGTGTGCCACCGTGTCGCTGGTGTTCTTCTTCGTAGGGTGGAGAATGCTAAGAAGAGATTTGATGAAGGTGTTTAAAATCATGAAGGCTTTCGACTGAGTAAGTAAAGAGAAATTGTTCCCAATGGTGGCGTAGTGGAATTGTCACTGGACTAGTAATCTAGAGACCCAGGGTAATGCTTTGGGGACCTGGGCTCATATCCCACAACGGCAGATGGTGAAATTTGAATTCAATAGAAATCTGGAATTAAAAGTCTAATGATGATCATGAAAGCATTGTCGATTGTTGTGGAAACCCATCTGGTTCACTAATGTCCTTCAGGGAAGGAACTCTGCCGCCCTTACCCGGTCTGACCTAAATAGGACTCCAGACCCACACAGTGAATGATCCCAAACTGAAATGGCCTAGCAAGCTGCTCAGTTCAGGGGCAATAAGGGATGGGCAACAAATGCTGGCCCAGCCAGCAATGCCCACAAACCAAGAATAATTTTTTTTTAAAAAGCTAATTGCTAATCCAAGGACATAGATTTAAGGTAATTGGCAGAGATATCATGAGAAAAAGCCTTTTTTTAATGCAAGAAGATAGAATTTGGCCGTAGGATAGTAGATACATATTCAATTGTAGCCTACAAAACAGAATTCCAGAAATACTGGGAGGAAGAGAAATCGCAGGGATAGGAGGAAAGAGTAGAGGAGTTGCCCTGTTCACAACCAGTGCAAACTCCCTGGGCCGAATGGCTTGCTTCCCTGTTGTTATGTTCTCTGATTCTTTCCCGGGAACTATATACAGCACACTAAAATGTTAGTTCGTGATGCCAATACAATTATATGTTCATGAGCTGACTACAGTAATTGAACTACATAGACATATACATGATCATCTGATAGATCATAGAATTTACAGTGCAGAAGGAGGCCATTCGGCCCATCGAGTCTGCACCGGCTCCTGGAAAGAGCACCCTACCCAAAGTTAACACCTCCACCCCATCCCCATAACCCAGTAACCCCACCCAACACTGAGGGCAATTTTGGACACTAAGGGCAATTTATCATGGCCAATCCACCTAACCTGCACATCTTTGGACTGTGGGAGGAAACCAGAGTACCCGGAGGAAACCCACGTAGACACGGGGAGAACGTGCAGACTCCGCACAGACAGTGACCCAGCGGGGAATCGAACCTGGGACCCTGGCGCTGTGAAGCCACAGTGCTATCCACTTGTGCTACCGTGCTGCCCATAGGGAGGTGATGACAAAGTGGTTTTGTCACTGGACTAGGAATCCAGAGACCGAGAGTATTGCTCTGGGGGAACCCAGGTTTGAATGCCTGGTGAAATTTAAATTCAATAAAAGTCTTACGATTGTCCATCGTCATCAGATCCTTCTGATTCTCTGATGCCCGATCGAGAAGGAAATCTGCCGTCCTTACCTGATCTGGCCTATGTGTGACTCCAGATCCACAGCAATGTGGATGATCCCTGGCAAGTCACATAATTGTACCAAATTGCAAAAAAAGAAACCCTAAAAGGAATGAAACTGGACAGACCACCTGATATCAGTCTGGGCACCAGAAATTGCAATGGCACAATCAGCCCTGTTGACCTAACAAAGTCCTGTGCGAGCTGTCCCACAGACTAGTAATTCAACAGCCTGACATTGTCTGTAAGGTAGGGAGTTTGACTATGTCCCAAACATCACTATCACCTTTGCTGTCTACCTCTGTCCCACCAACAGGGCAAACCCAGCAGAGGTGGTGGCAGCATGGTATGCAGTTGAGAGGGAGTTTCCCTGGGAGTCCACACCATCAATTACAGACCCCATGAGGTCTCATGGCATCAGGTCAGATATGGGCAAGCAAACCACTTGCTGATTACCATATACCGCTCTCCCTCAGCTGATGAATTAGTACTCCTCCATGTTGAACATCACTTGGAGGAAGCAGCATGTACTCTGGGTCGAGGACCTCAATGTCCATCACCAAGCATGGGTCGGTAGAACCACTACTGACCGAGTTGGCTAACCTACCTGCAAGACTGCGTCTGCAGTAGATGGTGAGATAACTAACAAAAGGGAAAAACATACTCGGCCTCATCCTCTCCAGCCTACCTCAGATATAACTGTCCATGAAAGTATAGGTAGGAATGGCCACTGCACAGTCCTTGTGGAGACAAAGCCCCATCTTCACATTGAGGATACCCTCCATTGAGTTGTGTGACACTACCACTGTGCTAAATGGGATAGATTCAGAACAGATCCCCCGCTCTACCATTACCACCAAGCCAGGGGGGCAACACTGATTCAGTGAAGTGTGCAGGAAAGCATACCAGGAGAAGCACTAGGCAGATCAGAAAATGGATTGGATTGGATTTGTTTATTGTCACCTGTACCGAGGTACAGTGAAAAGTATTTTTCTGCAAGCAGCTCAACAGATCATTCAGTACATGGAAGAAAAGGGAATTAAACAAAATTCAAGAAAATACATGAGAATACATAATAGGGCAACACAAGATATACAATGCAACTACATAAGCATTGGCATCGGTTGAAGCATACGGGGTTAATGAGGTCAGTCAATAAGAGGGTCATTTAGTAGTCTGGTGACAGTGGGGAAGAAGCTGTTTTTGAGTCTGTTTGTGCGTGTTCTCAGACTTCTGAATCTCCTGCCCGATGGAAGAAGTTGGAAAAGTGAGTAAGCCGGGTGGGAGGGATCCTTGATTATGCTGCTCGCTTTCCCCCGGCATCGGGAGGTGTAGATGGAATCAATGGATGGGAGGCAGGTTCGTGTGATGGACTGGGAGGTGAAATGAGGTGTCAACCTGCTGAAGCTAAAACACAGGACTGCCAAAAGCATGCCAAATAGCGCAAGCAACAAATGATAGTCAAAACTAAGTAATTCCTCAACCAATGGATCAGAAAAGACGTGCTGTTAGGTAATTTGGACATTCTAAATTCTCCCTCAGTGTACCCTCAGTTGTTTAGGGCAGCACGGTAGCACCAGTGGATAGCAGTGGTTTCACAGCGTCAGGCTCCCAGGTTCGATTCCCTGCTGGGTCACTGTCTGTGCAGAGTCTGCACATTCTCCCCGTGTCTGCGTGGGTTTCCTCCAGGTGCTTCGGTTTCCTCCCAGTCTAAAGACGTGCAGGTTAGGTGGATTGGCCATGCTAAATTGCCCTTAGTGACCCAAAAAAGGTTAGGATGGGTTATTGGGTTATGAGGATTAGGTGGAAGTGAGGGCTTAAGTGGGTCAGTGCAGACTCGATGGGCCGAATGGCCTCCTGCACTGTACCGAATAGGTGCCGGAGTGTGGCGACTAGGGGCTTTTCACAGTAACTTCATTGCAGTGTTAATGTAAGTCTACTTGTGATAAGAAAGATTATTTTAAAAGATTTAAGCTCTGTAGTCCTGCTACATCCAGGGTCATTCAGCTCTTAACCGTATTACAGCCTTGGTTCAAACATGGGCAAAAGAGCTTAGCTCCAGAGTTGAAGTGATGTGAGAGGGGCTGCCCTTAATATCAATCCAGCTTTTGATTGTGTATGGCATCAAGAGCTTGAGCAAAACTGGAGCCAATGGGAGTCAGAGGAAAACCCTCTGCTGGTTGGATTCATACCTAGCACAAAAGAAGATTGTTGTGGTTGCTGGAGGTCAATAATCCCTGTTCCAGGACATCACTGCAGGAGTTCCTCAGGGTATTGTCTTCGACCCAACCATCTTCAGCTGTTTCATCACTTACCGTCCTTCCGCCATAAGATCAGGAGTGGGGATGTTTGCTGATGACTGCACAATTCACGACTGGGCAGATACTGAAGCAGTCCATACCTAAATTGACACCCCGTGCACAGTGACTATTTCCAAAACCACGCACAGTGACAATCTCCACCACCCATGCAGTGACAACAGTGTGTACAAGGTGCACTGCAGTAACTTACCAAGGTTCCTGAGACAGCACCTTTCCACAACCTCCGCCATCTCGAAGGATAAGGCCAGCAGATAACTGGGAAATCACCATCTGGATATTCCCCTCTAAGTCACTCACCATCCAGACTTGGAAATACATCAGCGTTCCTTCACTTTCGCTGGGCCAAATCCTGGAACTCTACTGGCACCCACACAGCGACGGCAGCGGTTCAAGAAGGCTACTCCTCTCCACCTTCTCAAGGGCTGTTGGGGATGGGCACTAAATACTGGCCTAGTTAGTGATACCCGCATCACTTGAATTAATAGAACTTCATCTGAATTGCTTTTACCACACATTTTGACAAACATCATTTGCACTCCTGGATTAAGATCTCATGTTTTGGTGCAAACCTAGTTATTTTTTCAGGCAAGGTGACAGAGTGATTTCTAAAAATATTTGCTATTAACAAAGACAGTAACAAAAGATAAGGTTGATGCAACTGGACTCGTAGTCGAGATGCCTGATGTAATAATCCAGAGTTCACGTATAAATCAGCTCATAACAGTGAAAACTCAATTCAGTTTTTACAAAAAAATAGCTGGTGTCAGCAAAAGTGACCATGGATCTGTTTATATTGTGTAAAATCCTACTGGGTTTGTTAACAACCTTTAAGAGAAGGAAACCCTTCAACCTTAGTATCTCTGTTCTGACCTATCTGCGGCTGCAGACCCTCATCATTGAGACTCCCAACTGCCCTCTTCTAGCAGGTCACCTAGTTACATTTAACCATCCCACGAGCAATAAATGCCAGCCTTACCAGAGAATGAGCAGAGTTTGTTATGGAGGGTAGAATAATTTTTTTTTCCTGCTATCTCCAATGTACAAATAACAGTACGTCATTTTGCCAAGGCAGCTAGTCGAAGGGATGGGGCCCGTTAGTGCAGGACACCACAAAGGTTGATAAAACTGGGAGCTTTAGTAGGATAAATGGAGTTACAGTTGTTAAGCAATACCAAGTTTTGGCTCTGAAGGCCTTCCGCTACTAGGCAAGGGCATTATAGATGGATGTGATCTACATTGCAGCGACCACACCCGCACACTCCTAACAGAGGAAGCTGAGTATTAAAAAAATTAAGTGCCTGAGAGTGATATTCTGGTATTTTTAAAGGATAGGCTTGCAGACCACAAAGATAGAAACAAACAAGAGCTTTATTGGAAAGGTGCTTACTCGATTGGCTGTTAGGATAGACTGCCCATTTGCCCTCTCACACAGCAGATGACATTAATACATCATGTAATCGCACTCTAAAGTATCCTCACTCCAACTCTGGAGCAAACATGAATAAACAACAGTTTTTATTTTGGACTCTTAAACCCGAGCTCAAGAAATTTCTATCCTTGAATCACAGGCGTGGATTCAAAGATCCCAAATATTGAATGATTCAGGCCCTCTTCTTTTTTTTTGGGCCTCTGGGCCTACCGTGAACATCAGTCATTCCTCATCTCATGAAATTTGGGTCATTCAAAAACAAAACTTCAAGGAAAGGAGACACATCAGTATTTAATGAAAGTCTGGATGCCTGTGTTGTAACCAAGTTAACCTTGGAGATCATAATGGAGGTTAACCCCCCCCCCCCTGCGAGGTGAACAAATAAATGATTTCAGAGTGGGGACGGTGGCATACCCTCCAGCTAAAGGGAAAGTACTTCTACGGGTGAACAATGATGCTTCCGGCCCCCCTCTCCGAGGGTTTATAGCCTCTGACTTGGATGAGGCTCTGGATTGCTGTAGGGATGCTGTTTCCATCAAGCTGGTGGCCTCCCGCACAGTGTGGACAAGGCTCCGTCACAGAAAAGGCCAGGAAACTGCTCCTAATTGGGAATTGCCTGCCCGTGCTGCAGGGGCAGCCGATCCACATTCCAGTCCACTCCTGATAAACTTCCACGGTGGGAGGAAATTTCGGGGAGTCGGCCTGTCGTGGGCACCCCGCCATTTTCACGGTCTCCCCCGCCTGCGAGCCCGCCATCACGGGACTGGGAAAATTCAGCCCTTGCATTCAACTAAGTACTCAAAATGCACATTGAAGGCCTGCATTTAATCTCGGAAAGCTGGGAATGCTTTTAAGAGTGAAAGCCGAGGGCCAGGTGTTTATAAACTGGAAGTGATGCTTGAAAAATGTAAGATACAATCTGACATATAACGACAGAACATAGACATATAAGGCTTTTAATTTCTGACATCTGACAATTGTAGATAGACATATAAGGCTTCAATTCTCTTTACAAATTCCACTTTGGGATGACAAAATAATTAACTCATTGCATCTTTCTGTCCTAACGGCACAATAGTCTCTAACCTTCCATTGACACTTAACTGACAGGGTGTTTAACTTTAAAACTATAGGCACCAAGTTATTGGATAGCTAAAGAGTAACTTGCCTAATTTAACCTAAGGGGATTGGGAGATACTCATATGCCGCTCAAATGTCGTTCTCAGCTTGTGATACCATCTGAACCTCTGGAACAGATTAGGTTTATTACTTTTGTAAACATCCACAACTCTTATGGGCCGTGATTAACCCAGGGCGTCCAAATTGCTGCCCTTTCTCGAATGCCTCCTGCTGAGCAAAGCTCTTGTGTCGATTTTTGTGACAGAGAGAACATTACTTCACCGTGGGAATTTTAAATGAATAATTGCTGTTCAAAATAAATGTAAGCTTGAGCTGCGGTACAAACATACGAAGATACAAAATAGGAGCAGTAGTAGGCCATTCAGCCTCGCGCCTGCTCCGCTATTCAATAAGATCATGGCTGACCTGTTTATGTTCCGAATTCCGCATTCTCATCTACCCCCGATAACCTTTGATTCCCTTGACTAACAAGAATCTACCTCTGTCTTAAAAGTATTCAATGATCCCCCTTCCTCCGCCTTCTGAGTTCCAAAGTTGCACAACCCTCGGAGAGCAGAAATTTCTCCTCAATTCTGTCCTAGAAGGGCGTCCCCTAATTTTAAAACTGTGCCCACTAGCTCCGACTCACCCGCAAAAGGAAACATTCTTTCCATGTCCATTTTGTCAAGATTCTTCAGGATTTTACACACTTCAATCAAGTCACCCCTCACTCCTCTAAAGTTCAATGGAAACAAGCCCAGTCTGTCCAACCTGTCCTCATAAGACAGCCCACTCACTCCAGGTATCAATCCAGGCAACTGCCTCCAACACATTTATGTCATTCCTTAAATAAGGAGATCAAAGCAGCGCACAGTATTCAAGATGCAGCCTCACTAATGTTGAGTCTACTGTAGAGACCTTCATCCGCGCCTTTGTTACCTCCAGGCTGGACTATTCCAATGTTCACCTAGCCAGTATCCCACTTGCACATTCGGTGAACTTGTGCTTGTAAGGACATGTATAAGATAAAGAGTGTAAAGGGTGAACAAGATGATGTTCATGCATCTCAACACTAGGTGGCACCACAGAGCAGTTTTATAAAAGCCTACGTCTCTAGGTGTTCTGGGAGACGGTTGTGAAGGATAGTGAGAGATTGAGACAGGGTGTTAGTTGTACGAGAAAGGCATTATAGATTTCTGTAACATAGATATAACATTGTTGTTTTATTAGCTATTACTTAGTGAAGTGTGTGAACCATTTGAAGTAGTGTAAAATAAACCATGATGTGGAGATGCCGGCGTTGGACTGGGGTGAGCACAGTAAGAAGTCTTACAACACCAGGTTAAAGTCCACCAGGTTTGTTTCAAACACTAGCTTTCGGAGCACTACTCCTTCCTCAGGTGAATGAAGAGGTATGTTCCAGAAACATATATATCGACAAATTCAAAGATGCAAGACAATGCTTAGAATGTGAGTAATTAAGTCTTTACAAATGCAGAGATAGGGGTAACCCCAGGTTAAAAAGGTGTGAATTGTCTCAAGCCAGGACAGTTGGTAGGATTTCGCAAGCCCAGGCCAGATGGTGGGGGATGAATGTAATGCAACATGAATCCCAGGTCCCGGCTGAGGCCGCACTCATGTGTGCGGAACTTGGCGATAAGTTTCTGCTCCGAGCGGAGGGGCAGTAGGTGATTTGCTGGGAGATTTGTGCCTCCCTCTCCGACACATATGTTCCCGACCGAATTGTTCCAAGCCAGGGACTCCCGTGAGGCAACAGAGATGTTTGTCCTCTTCAGGGATGCTTTGAAGGACATTCTTTAAAGCATTTCCATTCTTCTCCTGCCGCATGAGAGTTCTGAGTAGAGCTGCTGCTTTGGGAATCTGGTGTCAGGCATACCAACAACATGTCCTGTCCAGGGCAGCTGGGTCTAACTTACCTGGGGCTGGTCAACAGTTTCTATTGGTCATTTTACACTACCAATGATGCAATGGTTGACCTATGAACCCAACAGTAGTCACTTCATGGATTCTTAGTGAATTTTAACACTGTCAAACAAATGCAAAGTTGAAGTCTCTTGCAAAGTGGGGTTGGGAACTTAGTGCCAAGTGTAAATGCCCTACTGGGATAGGAGGTGGTCGCAGCATACAATTAGTGTGCCAGGGCCAGCAGAGAATGAAAGGCAATTATGCTGGAGCTCGCCTCTCCCTTGCCCAGGGCAGGGGGGACAGGTAGTTCATCAGGGAAGCAGCAGAATTAATGTTTGAGAATGAGTGTGGCCGGGCCAATCGGAGGCACCACGCAGGTTACCCAGATTACTCCTCACCAAACTGTTGCTGAGGCCATTTTGCAAGTTTGCCTTTTAGAATTCATCAGCCCTGTTCGGATTATGATCCAAGTCTATTTACGCGAGTAACCACAATTATGCATGAAACTGCAAAGTGTAGCCATCTAAGAAAGCTACCTGCAAAGGACCATGGGAATTATGGCCAACCCAGCACTCAGACAGATACAGAGCCTATGTGTACTTGAAACACAGGTAACTAGACCTGATCGAAACCCCCCCCTGCTCATTTGCATTTTAATTGCCCATTTTCCCAGGACAATAGAACTCCAATCAAGAAACCAGTACAGCCACAGTCTGATTGGCGCCACTCCATTTACTCAGAGAGCCAATGACCACTAAGGACCCGCCTAGCCACCAAGGCACCCACCCCTTTAGTGGCCAAAATCAAAGACAGTGATCAGAGCCCTGTCGAACCATTGCGTCCAAGGTTAAGGACTGCCCAAAGAGCATGAAATCTCAGTGGGATAAAAGAGAGCACAGCCATGTGTTCTGTCTCTTTCGGATCTGGCCTGTGCCAGCCCAATTGTAGCAGGAACAGCCAGCTAAGTTCAAGACCAACGATCGCTACCTGATAGATGAGCCCAATAGAGACAGAGCCACTTTCTTCGAACCAGCCAAGTGAAATCCAGATAATGGCCGTATCCATTTGCAGAGTGCCGGTCGCCCTGATGTTAAGTATAGGCTATTATAGGTGTAATTCACTACTCAAAGAAACCTTTTGACAGGCCAGTTAGTTTTGTTGTAGAATGGGCCTGCAATCATCAAAAGACTAGAAAGTCAAGGCGCAGAAGCAAACAAAAACAATGTTGAACTGACATTGCTTCACACTGTTACGAAAGCACAAAACTTGAGGGGCCAAATCTATTGGTATAATTGCCAAGCTCCCTGAAGTATGGTACAACTTCTGTTGCGCCCTCCATTTATATATACTGTGCATAGATGGGAAGTAAGTGGAAGTGAAGGCAAATTTGGAGTGAAATTGTTGGGCCCTGGTCAAAAGGAGTGGGACTAAGCTGCTTTTGTGGAGAGCTGGCACAGACACAGCAGGCCGAGTGGCCTCCTGCTGTGCTGTAACTATTTCATAGTTTGTTCATGGCAGTTGTTAGAAACTCAGCTCCTTATCAACACCACAATCGATCCAGCACGCTGCAATATCAAGGATTTGAAAAAGATCAGGCTGCAAACCTTGGTTCACTTGGAGTGGTACATAACAGTGAAGCTTGTGTACTGAACTAATTTTTCTATGCATCTTCTCTACTGTTGTAGCAATACACTCCATATGCTTCACCCGATGTCTATGTATGTATTTAAATTGTGTATTTATCCTGTGTCCTATGCTTTTAATGTATGGAATGACTATACACAGAATAGTTTTCACTATACCTCGCTACACATGACAATAAATCTAAACCCAAGCTAGATTCTTACCAGGAGAACCTTTATCAAAGCTTCAGAGTTCAGAGGCGAAAGAAATAGATAACAATTTCTCTAATGGATGAGCTGATCCAGTACTATCACAGAGATGGAAATAAGCGGTTTTAATAATGGTCATATGCCAACATTTTACATTGTATGGTCAAACCCGAATGAATAGCTGGGCACAAAGGGATGGACAGCAACAATGAAACGAGGTTTGTAGCACAGCTTCCAAACGAGAACTGGTCTCCTCAAAGTTCAAGTGGACAGGATTATGACTTACTCACAAACGTGAGAGCACAGGTCATAACGGCAGGGGATTGGTCCAGAGAAATTCCGAACTTGGGCCTTCATGCATACGTGGCACCATGTGGGGAGGGGAAGCAACAGCATAAAGGGTAGATTCTAGGGAGACTGCAGCTGGCTATTAAGAGCAGGAGGAATCACCATTACTAGCTATCTACTAGCGATTTGGCAGCAGCGTTCAGACTGGGGGGGGGGGGGGGGGCACCCCTCAGATTGGGGGTTAAGACATCCTGCTGAGCAGGAGTCAGCCCAGCAATCTCCTGTATTTAACCTTCGCCCAGGCTTATCAAGTTTAATTGAAACTGATGTTGCTCATCTCAAAACAATACATAAAAGGAACAAATCAGACAATAAAATGGAAGAAAAACGTTTTAATTGGACACATGTCAAGAGTATTTTTCATCTTCAGAATTCTGCATGACCTATAACCCTACAATGTGACATCTAGAATGCTGTTGGGTACAATGCGACTTTATGAGAAGATTGAGGAGAAAACAAGACATTGAGAGTTTTGACTCTGGTACTTTCTAGAGCTACTCAAAAAAATGTTCCAAATTTTAAATATTCATGACAGAAACAAGACATTTGTCAGAAATATAGTATGTGCAATTACTGTATTGCTGGAACACTGAAGTATAGAGCAAGGCTAAAACATCTTGGTGGACAAGTACAGCAAAAGTACAGATTCAAACACATGGTACCTTCTTCCTGGGGCACTGAATGCAATTTATAATCCCAGTCAGTGCATTATTCAAGAATAAATATATTGCCCAGAGGGGGGAAATATAGAGAAGCAGTGACACCTTATGGTGAAGAGTTGCATGTACAAGAGTTACAATTTCAACATTGACACGATATACTTTCGTACAACAGACCTTCAAAGCAGCGTAAACCTCTTTGCAAATATAGAATGCAAATACTATTAGGTAAGAATTGTGTCAAAAAGTTGGCTCTTGAAATTTTGAAACACTGCTCATAGTCTAGTGCTGAGCTACCCAATGGTACAGACTTCTCTATGTGTTGAGGAGAGAAAGTAATTTCACAGTTTTATGTTAAATTGGGTTAGAGGCAGTGGTCAGAAAACCAAACCATTAAATTTGACACAAGCAGCACCCCAATTCCAAGCTCGGATCTATTTAAAAGGCACCTTTGCGGACACTGAACTGCTGGTCACACGACTGGGACGGCACAGTGGTCAGCACTGTTGCTTCACAGCACCAGGGACCCGGGTTCAAGTCCTGGCTTGGGTCACTGCCTGTGCGGCGTCTGCACGTTCGCACCGTTTCTGCGTGGGTTTCCTCCCACAAGTCCCAAAAGACATGCTTGTTAGGCGAATTGGACATTCTGAATTCTCCCTCTATGTACCCGAATAGGCGCCAGAATGTGGCCAGAATAATAATAAAGATTATTATTGCCAGGGAAGCATTTCAGCAATTCAGATTCTTCCCCTACTCAGCCATTTCCCTTCCAAAAAACATTTTTCTTCCTTCCCCACACCATGCCAAACGTCAAACGCTTGTAATTAGTAACCGGCTTAGAAATTAAAGATTAGGCCATAGTTTGAAACGGTTCCATTGGTAATTGCCCCCATGTAGTTGGCAGCAACGTTTTCTTCTTTTGGAATAGAGACAGAATCCAGACAAGTATGTCAAACGAAAATATTTGAAAGTCTCTCTTAGAAAACATCTCTGGGGATCCAGCTCCTTGCCTTCACCAAAGTCTCTGAAGTTGCATGTACAATAGACATGCAAATTTCCACCACTGTTTAACGCACCCTCCAGCCCCCGTGTTCAGAAAGTAACTGCCTGCAGGCTCCTTTGGTTTGCACTCTTTAACATTCCAATGAAAGAAAGAGAGTAGACTTTTGCAAACCACTGTGAAATTGCCTTTGCACTGGGTCGCAATGTTAAACCATCATTTTTTGGCTGATACTGTTACAGAACATTGCTGACATGAGATTTTCTTTTAAGAGAGTGAAGGGCCTGAAGGAACACTACAGTGCAAGGGCAGTCTGCAATCTAATGGGAGCCAAATCCCCAAAAGTATATTAACATAGAAAACCTCTGTAATACATATCAAACGCAAATCTGCACACGAGGCAGAAACCAGCGTTCTCGCACAAGCTTTGCCTGCATGCTCCAAGATTCAGGGCTGGAATAAACTGGTATAAACAAAGATATTGCAGAGCAATGTGGTGCGATAGATACTAAAAGGCTTGAAGACCCTGGCTCAAATCCCAGCCTCAGATAATGACACTCAAGCTTCCACCAGATGTTAAGCTGCTTATCTCGACCAGGCATGCTCAGGTGATAAAATGCCTTGCCAACAAGACGAGAAAGATCATTGGAATTCCATTACAAGCTGTCAACAACTTCTACAAGCCACGCCAAGCCGTTGGCATATCTGCGGTCTGCTTGCCGAAGTTCAGAGCATGAACCTCTCAACAGGCATTCTAATTGTTAAATCAGTTTTGGAAAATCTTTTAAGTGCGTGTTAAATTTAGCTCGAGGGTGTCCTTCAGTCTCCCCGTAGAGACTCAGGGAAACAAATAGACCTGCAGCGCTAGGGTAGCAAACTGCACATGATAAAATAACTGCCTCATTGCTACACAGCAGATCTCAAAAATGTTATTTCCCATTCGAATTCCAATGTTGCTCCAATGTTACAGAATACAACACTAAACTCAGTGATTTTCAATGTAGACAAAGACAAAAACACAATGGCAACACAGACAGAGTTCAGTGTCCAGGGTCAGCCCATAATATGAAGCCATGACACATTAGGTAGAACAGCAGCATGGTAGATAGCTGGCTTCATTAATTTACAAATTTACAGGGCGGGGGGGGGGAATAAGAAAATAAAAGTCACAACTGCTCAACTCTTCACGGACAAAATAAAAGCAAACCCCTTTATTCAAGCACATATTTTCTCTAGTACAGTCAGCCTAACCTTAATCAGTTTAAAAATCTTCCTCGGGCTCAGGTTTCTATAGTGATTCACATAACAGTATGCTTTAGCAACAAAAAATGTACCACAAAAAAATTATTTAATATATTCTGTTCTACAGAATATGCACATTGCTGTATTTCTGTTGCAATTCACAGTAATTTTACAGTATAAAAGCTGTTGTGCTGTAGGATACAAGCAAAGTTCGGACTCCAGCAGTTAAGGTCTTCAGAACACTCAATATAAATGCTCATGCTCCAATTTACTTTGTGTGTACTTAATATACAGCAAAGAAAAACATGAAAAGACCGAAAATAAAACAGCCCATTTATATTCGAGGAATAGGATTCATTTTTTTTTATTGTAAAAAGAAAATCCTTACCCTGCTGAATCAACAGAGACTTCTTACAGTGAGCTTCAGAAGTTGGAGGAGGAATTAATAAGTACCATAATTAATAGGAAGGCAGTCATTTTCTTCAAGGATGCAAACTGAGTCAAGTGGCCTCTTTTATTTAGGTTCGGACTTGGGAAGCAGAGAAAGCACAACAGTTAGAACCGAAGTCTCCAACTCAGCCACCCCTCAATATACCCCAGCGGCTGGCAAGGAAACAACACAAGAATACTGGCTTTGGAATAGAAAATTATTGGGAGCTCATGGTGTAAATAGTACATCGCCAATGTATGCTGTGAACAGTTAAATGCTGGAGGGAGAAAGTGTTTCTCACACTTTGGGAGGGCGGGGGGGGGGGGGGGGGGGGGGGGGAGAGATTTAGGTGCGACAGTCATGACAGGTGGCGTCACACTTTACACGCAACAATAAATCTCCCCCATTACGTGAAGTCCAACTTAGTCATCGAATGGGAATTAAATCTGGACACAGATAAAACATTACAATGCAAAAGGATTCCATGTGCGCCTGTTACAAAAAATACAAAAGTCACCCATTTTATTTTCACTTGGGGGAATTTTCCGATTTTTTTCACCCCAGCCACACAGACATGATATTTGGATATAAAAATATGTTCCGAGTTATGAGTTTCAAATTACAACAATAAAAGGTATTATAACAAAGAAAAAGAGTCAAAAGTTCAATAGTTCTTTGTCATCTCGTAGGAATCCGGAAACGCGGCAGAACTGTGACCTGAACCCGTTACAAGAGGCAGAATTCCAGCGTTTGGAACCACATTCCAGGATAGAGTCAAAGTGATGTTTTCATTTCCCCTGTCAAAAGAAAAATGCTAAATGTACAAATGATATTTGACTGGGACAACACAAGCGTTAAGACATGCAGATCAGATGAATGGCAACTCCACTCCGGATTCTCGGCAAGTTCACTCATTGTTGACTGACAAGTGGCTCCCGGCCCGTCAATGATTCCGTTTCACAATGTTTGTCCTGGTGTTCCAAATCCCTGCTTCTGAGCTCCAGCCCTACAACCCGCTTCAGGAGCATGGGTTCCTACCAATTCTGCCCTCTTGTGCAGTCCTGACTTTTGTCGCCCCTCCAAAGGCAGCTATGTTTTCAGGTGCCTGAGCTCCAAGATCGGAAATTCCTTCCTTACCCTCTGAACCTTCTTTTCTTTAAAATAATCCCTGAAAAGCTACCCTATTTGACCATTTTGTCGGATTGTCTGATTACACTCCTGTGAAGCGCCCTGCGATGTCTTACTATATAAACGCAAACCGTCGAGATTGCTGTGAATTTTTTAAAAACCAGGCAAGCTTTAACAATACCTGACAAGCAATAGCAATTAGGCTGAAAGCAGAATATCTTTATCCCTTAACGACAATTTGCATTTACATAATGCCTTTGAAGCAATAAAACCTGCCAGGGCACTTCATAAGAGTGTCAGCAAAACGGGATACTGAGCCACACATGGAGATATCGTGGGCAGCATGGTTAGCACAGTTGCTACACAGCTCCAGGGTCCCAGGTTCCATTCCTAGCTTGGGTCGCTGTCTGTGCAAAGTCTGCACGTTCTCCCCATATGTGCGTGGGTTTCCTCCGAGTGCTCTGGTTTCCTCGCACAGTCCTAAGATGTGCAGGTTAGGTGGATGGGCCATGCTAAATTGCCCTTAGTGTTCAAAAAGGTTGGGTGGGGTTACTGGGTTACGGGGATAGGGTGGAGGTGTGGGCTCGGGTAGGGTGCTCTTTCCAAGGGCCGGTGCAGACTCGATGGGCTGAATGGCCTCCTTCTGCACTATAAATTCGATGATTCTATGATATTAGAGTGGATGCCAAACTTGGACAAAGTAGGTTTTATGGAGGGTCTCAAAAGAAGACAGAGGCAGAGATTTTTAAGGATACGAATTCCATTCTCTCAAGTAGTTGTATTTACATAAATGGCAGAGCCACCTCAGCCATTCAGCCCAAACAATCCATGTTGGTGTTTCTGCTCAACTCGATCCTCCTCTCACCTTTCCTCAGCCAAATCTAGCAGTGTAACCCTTTATTCCCTTCTCCCTCAGATTCTTGTCTGGCTTCCTCTTGAAGTAGAGCAGAAGTTGGAACTTTTGTCAGTGCTATAAATGCACAGATACTGGGTCACTTTCAATGCTCAACTAAATGTTTCACTATCTACCAATCACAGGGCTCCCGTCATATAGTTTGCACGGGGGACACCACACATTTTACATGCATTTACACATTTCAAAAATGAGCTGAAACAAATTAATAAATGGGATCAAGAGTCCATTAGCTTCAATGGACATTGTCACTTGGTGTGGAGCTGCTGGGAACTTCTACAAGCTCAACACTGGCACCACCGTAAGATCTTTGGTGGTACTGCAAGCACTAATGACTGAACAATTGATCTACCACACTCTCTAACCTTCTGGTTTCTTCCTGTAAAGACGCACCCAGGGATGCATTGATATTTCACCATGTTATTAATTAATGCAGCAAATGTCAAATTATTTAGACTGGCAGGGTGGAGAAACGTAGAGCATTACATCCGCATATGTATTTCCGAGTACGAATCTCCAGATATCCTCTCCTTTACTTTCTCCCTTCCCTAGATCAGAGGAACTGAGTGCAATTGTCACATTCAGTAATATATTCCTGGCCAAGAGCAGCTAATTAACTCCGGACCAAGAAAAGCACAAAGTAGCAATGGCACAGTGTGTACTTTTTTGAGTTTTAAGCACACCACGGGCTAAAAATGATCACATATGCCCCTACTTTTTATACACACGTTTACCGCAAGAGTTTAATACCTCTTTAGTTCGTGTGTCTATAGTCCGAGCAAGTTAGCTGCAACAATAGCAGGACAGGATGCGGAAATCCCAAGCGAACAGTCTGACAATTAGGGTTTTAAACAATGCTACGAAGAGCTAACCAAATTAATTTAGTTTCAGGAGTAATCCAAAACGACAGCAATAGGCAGCAACTGTACTATTTGAAGGTTCTTATAAAAACAACAGACTTCACTACAAAACTCATGGTATGAATCCAATCTAAGGTTTTGGACCGGAGTACAAAGATGCAAATACCATCTGCCTGACACCAACCAACTCACCAGTCCCATCTCCACTACCCATTATACTGCTACAGAACATTAACATGTTTGCTACTTTCCTAGCTCTATTTTTACATTCTGCATTCCCTGCACACCTCTCCCCTTCAACCTCGGTCACAGCACTGGAAAGATTGATCGACGTTTACTCTCTCCACCACCACAGCAGTGTGGACCAACGACAGCAACTTACCATGGCTCCTTCGAAAGCACCTCCCCAACCTCTATCACCTAGAAGGACAAGGGCAGCAGATGCTTGGGAACTCCATCAGCCGCAGTTCTCCTCCAAGCCACACAATATCCAACTTGGCATCTCCGTGAAATCGTCTTTCCTTCCCGGTCACGGGGTTAAAATCCTGGAACTCTCTGGGGGCACCTACACTACATGGACTGCAGCAGTTCAAGGAGGTGGTTTACCACCACTTTCTCAAGAGCAATTAGTGATGGGCAATAAATGCCCAGCCACCCAAACCCATTATCCCATTAAAGAATAAAAGAAAATTATGAGGTACACGACTTTAAGGCCCCAATCAGGAATTCATTGGAACTGATCATAAAAATAGAAATCCTAACAGTCTTGTTGCTAACCACTGCTAACAGTTACAGACTGTGACATCTTCTGGTGCATTGCAGGGAAATTTGCTGTATTAAAAGTATGGCTAGAAGCTTAGACCAACTTAATAACAATGAACGGATAATAAATCTACTGACTAGGCAATAGGTTATTTCTGTTGCTCTCATCAACTTCGCCACTAATTTGCATCTTGGGTGGACGAAAAAAAAATTAGGATTACTAATTATTATTACTCATCTTGACTGGAACCCAGTGGATTGACAATATATTTTGGTGGGAGGTGGGTGGGTGACGTGATGTAAAGGAAGGGCAGCCTACTCACAGACCTACATTCTTGCTCCCTTGGGCTGATTCGCAGCTTTTAGAAAATTTGGGGCTGATTTTATACCAGTTTTATTCCTTCCCTGTCACACTGACTACACAGTAACACACCAACCAGAATGGATCAAATCAGATCAATAATCAAGCCAAACGCTGGTGCGAAGGGAGGAGCATCAGCTTCCACCAGCCTGCCCCCACCCCCACACTGTCGCAACACTCCCACCCCTGGATAGTACAGATTTAAACTCAATGCAGAGTCACTGTAGTAGCTTGTGACACCTGCAATTAAGTCCTTATGTAAATTCAATCCATAGTAGGATGCTGACTGTCCACACACAATGAAGGATCAGCAAGAGAAGCAACTGCACAATCCACTCCTGCACAGAGAAAGAAAGAACGGCACGCATACACAAAGGCCAGCACCAGACAGAAATGATAGGATGCTTCGACTAGGGATAGTTCATCAGAACAGTTTCAGGCAACCAGTCCCACGGAAACTTTACTGTTTCCCACCTTTAGTTCAATTTTTCTACTTATCACAGTCCCGCCTGTGATGCGCAAATTGTTTGCTTTGTCTCGCTTGGGAATAATCCTGTCATTTACGCATCACAGACAATGCATTAATTCAGACAGACCTGACTGCTTTAAAGATTTGCGGCTAGGTAATGACCGCTACATTCAGATATAGCTGGATAGATGGGTGGAAATTTCTTACTTGAGGCCATTTCCATCATCAAAGAAGAAATACTTTGACTTTACATCTTTCAGGTCCAGTTTCGTCTTATCTCCACGAAGAACAATCTTGTCCCAGAGAACAACCTGGTTTAGCGCCTGCATTTGCAAGAAGAGGTTAAATAACTTATATACATATTGTGACTGATGCCAGCACACACACATCATAATACGAACACACAAATTAGGAGGAGTCGGCCATTCAGCCCCTCGAACCTGCTCCGCCATTCAATGAGATCATGGCTGATCTGATTGTAACCGTAACCCCACATTCCTGCCCACCGCCGATAACCTTTCACGCCCTTGCTTACGAAGGATCTATCTCCCCTTGTCTTAAAAAATATTCAAAGATTCTGCTTCTGCCACCTATTGAGGAAGACAGTTCCAAAGACACTCAACCTTCAGACGTTTCCCCTCATCTGTCGTAAATGGAAATATAATGATACCAAAAAGGTTCCAGATGCTGGAGTTACAGATCATTCAGCCCATCACTCTACATGGACATTTATTGCCAAGGATCTGTAACCAAGTCTGCTGAAGGATCAGAGTTGTGCAATTTAATTATACCCCTTTAAAGTAAATGGAATTGAATGAAAATAATGGAATTATCCTCAAGATTGTATTGATCACTTTACACCAATCAGCAGAGACGAAAAGCATCAACGCAAAGTTGTTAACTGATTTAACATGTTTTCAACGTTAAATTTTCAGCCCTTTAACAGTTGCAGAGTACCTTTCAAAACTTGTAGAGGAAGAAGTAAAGCAAATTTACTAGCTTAAGTGCTGAGGGTTTTGGCAAAGATTGGTATCATGACTGGTACAGGCTTGGAGGGCGGAAGAGCCTGTTCCTGTGCTGTTCTTTGTTCACACTCATTTTACATGGACCAGTAGCCTACATACTAACGAATGGTTTGTTGAGGTCCTCAGTGGTAAATGAGGAACACTTTGGGTGGAAACTCAAACTTCTAGAAGTCTAACTGCCTTAATAAAATGGGTGTGCGTGTATTTAAGATAGAGTCTTAACCAATTCTGATATTTTCCTAATAACGCTCAAGAATTGTGCACGCTTCTTTGAACACACCTTCTATTCTATTAATCCCTGCAGAACACGGGCCTATTTTACTCAATCTTTCCTCACAAAAATCCTCTCATGCCAAGAATTGTTGCACCTCCTTCAAGGTCAGTGTTGCCCAATACATGTGGCGAACCAGCCACAGATCTATGGAGAATTGATCTTAGTCATTTATAGAGCCCCAAAATACTGAGTCCTGTTAAATATACAGTGGTGGATATGGCCATGGGGTCTCACTCACTAAATTGCAATTCATCAACCATCTCATAAGATGATGAGACGGATAGATAGAGTGGACGTTCAGAGACTTTCCTCAGGTGGATGTAGCTGTTACAAGGGTGCATGACTATAAGGATCATGGTGGAAGATGTAGGATGGATGTCAGAGGTAGGTTCTTTACTCAGAGAGTGGTTGGGGCGTGGAACGCACACCCAGCTATGGTACTGGAGTACACTTCAGGAACTTTCAAGCGGTTATTGGATAGGCATATGGAGTGCACGAGAATGATTGGGAGTAGGTTGATTTGATCTTCGTTTCAGACTAGTTCGGCACAACGGGCCTGTACTGTGCTGTATAGTTCTATGTTTTATGTTTATGCTTTATCTCTAGTTGAGCAACGAAGATAAACCATGTTGCTGTGCGATAGGAGTCATATAATCGGTCATACCACGACTGCCAGATTTCTAATGACATAGAAGTTTAAGGGCTACTTGCTAAATGAATCAAGGAAGATAGTCCACTGTTCTCTCCATTCCTGTTCTCAGAGTGCCTCCAAAGGAGAACACAATTAGATCTGTGGGACCACTGAAGCACTGTGAAAGCAGGGCCAGCCTTCAGAAGGACAGCAGCCTTACTGCTCTTGGAACTTGCTTGGGGAATACTAACTGAAGAAATCGGTTTTGTTCAGCTGGTAGCTTTCACAAAACAGTTGAGATGCGCGAGTGACAGCACTGCATGGCTGCCAATGAGGGTTGAAATATGCATATTCGACAAGCTGGGACGTTGCAAACATGTTCAGCCTTCCTCTTAATAAATCTGTTGAAATCAGCAATTAAAAGGCATAGGGCACGACGGGCGTAAAGGAGAGATTGCAGGAGGTTGTCAAATGTTGTTTGAAAATCCAAGTACACTTCATCCACTGGCTTCCCTGATCTCTCCAACTAGTTATATCCGCAAAAATTGGTAAATTAATTTATCAAACACAATTTCTCTTCCATCAATCAACGTTGACCCTGCCCTATCATGGTGCCCCCAATAATAAATTCTAGCATTTTCTCTGCTCTGATGTCAGGTTAACAGGCCTATATTTTCATGCTTTAGCTCTTTCGTGAATAGCATGGATATGTTTACAACCTTAGAATCATTAAGATCATTCTAAATCTAAAGGAATTCTGGAAGATTAAGGCTATTGCATCCCTGTTGCGACCCCTTTTAAAATCCTAGGATGTAGGCCATTAGCTACATTGGATTTGTCAGCTTTTAATCACATAATTAACTAATATCAATTTCTTAATGTTCCTCATTATCAATGGACCATTGATTCCCTACTATTTCTGGCTGGTTTAGCTCATTGGGCTAAATCGCTGGCTTTTAAAGCAGACCAAGCAGGCCAGCAGCACGGTTCGATTCCCGTACCAGCCTCCCCGGACAGACGCCGGAATGTGGCAACTAGGGGCTTTTCACAGTAACTTCATTGAAGCCTACTCGTGACAATAAGCGATTTTCATTTCATTTCTGACACATCGCACTAATTTAATCTCTTTGCCATCTCATTAAAATGTCTTCTGTATTTGCCTCAAAGGGACCAAAGTTTAATTTAATTGATCTTCTTCCCATTTCCCATTTTAAGAACACGTTATGATGTCACTTGTTAGTTTACTCATATCCCCATTATCTCTATCAATTCGTTGATCACCGTTTGCTAATTCTAAAACCGTCCCAACTCTCAGGCTTATTCCTCTTTAATGTAATACTCTCTTTAAAACTTCACTTACTAATCAAGAGATGGTCATGTTAATCAACGTGCTTTTTACTCTTTAAAAGGCACATCAATTTGTTGTGAATTATAAATTATTTAAGTAGTTCCCATCGCTTAGCTTTTAATCTTGTTTCCTAATCCATTTTAGCCAACTCGCCCCTTGCACCCATGTAGTTCGCTTGGTTTAGATTCAAGAATCTTATTTTAAACTCAACTAAATCATCCTCAGTCGCGGTATAAAATGTTATCATTTTGTGGTCACCCTTCCTTCGAGGTTCATTTACTACAAGTTTAATTAACCCCACAATACTAACCTAAAACAGCCTGTTCCCTGGTTGGTTCCTCGACATACTGATCTAGAAGACTACCTTGAATGCATTCCATGAACTCGTCCTCTACACCATTACTGCAAACTTGGCTTACTCAGTCTATAAGAAGATGAAAGTCCCCCATGATTACTGTATTACCCTTGTTACATGCACCTCTAATGTTTAGATTTATACAATCGCCCAACACTACAACTAATGCCATAAATTATTCCCACCAGTGCTTTCTGCCCCTCTTAGCTATGCCCAAACTGATTATATTCCTTGGTCATTCACAACCATGCCCCCATAGTAACTAGATCTAACACTTTTATTCCTGTCAATTCATTTTTGTTGCACATTTTTCACATTTCTATACAGTAACTTTTCTTCAAACCATCCCCCTCCCGGTGTTATCGTGGCCAGCAATGCTCCATTATCTTTGTATCCATCACTTCCTGGCCCACTCTGCTTATATTTACCCCGAATCATTTTTCTACTCTGAAGCCTATTTTTCTCTTACCGTTCTTGAATCCTTCCAAACCAAACCCCTCCTTTATTAGTTTAAAGCCCCGTTTACCACCCTAGTTGCGATTTGCTCGGAATTTAGTTAAGAGACCGGTTTAAGAGACGGGTTTAAGTGGAGCCCATCCCAGCACTGCAGCTCCCCATTTCCCCAGCACAGAACAAAATCCCCCGCCCTCCCACACCACTCTTTCAAGCCACACATTTAACCTTCTAATCTGCTTGACCCTATGCCAATTCAAGCATGGGTCAGGTCACAATCTAGAGATTAATGCCCGAGAGGTTCTGCATTTTAATTCCGATCTTAGTTCCTCAAACTCTCTCAGCAGAATGCCATTCCCAGGTTCTACTTATGTAGACGTTTCCCATGTGGGCTATGACAAGTTGGAACCTCCCAAGTTCTTTCCAGCTGTGGAGAGGAGAGGTCTCTAATCTTGGAACCGAGCAGGCAACACAACCTTCAAACCCCCAGTCATGGCTGCAGAGAATAGCCAGATAATCTCCAGATTTCTATCGCCCAGGACTTAATTCAGAAAAGATACTCACATTATTTTTAGTTTTGTACTCTGCTGATAAATAAAGGAAGAGTTGCTTGACGTTCCAGTCAAATATTGGCTTCAAATGTTGAATGCAGTTAAAGAAGGAAACATGCAGCAAGATTAAGGTTAGCTAACTGGCGGCAAATTCTTACAACTCAAAAACATATTTGTTTATCTGTCACAATGGGAGTTGATAGACTCTGCCTCTGCTCCATTTAACTGAAGGGTCTGAAGTAGAGCAAACAATCAGGAATAATCTTAATTCTGCTTCTGTTCAGTGCCCAGAGAGTGCAGTGAACAAAAGTCATGCTGGGGATTAGCGACCACTTTCCCTTAACGGTTGTAAAAATTTACCCAGAAAGAGAGAAAACCCTGACAGGGATGAAGGATGACTCAGGAAAACAATTAAATTACAAATTCTGGATTGGAGCAGTTGCAACACCGATATCCCAAACCCATTACTTTGCTGAAACAAAAGTAAAATGTTGTGGATGCTGGAAATAAAAACAGGTATTGGATAAACTCAGCAGATCTTGCTGCACCTGGAGAGAGAGAGAGAGAGAGAGAGAGAGAGAGAGAGAGAGAGAGAGAGAGAGAGAGAGAGAGAGAGAGAGAGAGAGAGAGAGATAGGAACAGAGTTAACATCGAGTCCATATGACCCTTCAAAACGTTTCTCTCTCCACAGATGCTGCCACATCTGCTGCGTTTATCCAGCATTTTCTGTTTTTATTCCATTACTAAGCTGATTACAGGCACCAGACATGAATCAAGTCCTTCGCCACGTGTCCTTTCCCAACATTTTGATTTTCCCCACATCATGAGGCCACTAACATCTGGAAGGACTACCATCTGGAAGGACAAGAGCCTTCTAACTGGGAACCTCCCCACCTGGAGGCTCCCCTCCAAGTCACTCAGCACCCCGATTTGGAAATATATCGCCGTTCCTTCGCTGGGTCAAAATCCTGGAACTCCCTCCCTCACAGCACTGTGGGTGTACCTACACCTCAGGGACTGCAGCCATTCAAGAAGGCAACCCGCCACCAGCTTCTGAAGGGAAGTAGGGATGGGCAATAAATGCTGGTCTAGCCAGCGACGCCCACATTCCGTAAATTAATTCAAAAAGAATTAGGATGCAAAGACTCAAACACAATTTTGCTCTGGGCCACTCGGGTAAACGGCGAATGCAACAGCTGCGTTCAGAGAAACAAATATGCAAATTGAGGGTTTCTCCCTCAAATTTAGAAATGTCACGTGGATAAGCCACAGTTGGGAACTTAAGAGGTTTTATGTCTACATGATTGAGTTTTTACTTTCCTCAAAGGGATGATGTCTGTAATGCTCTTCACCAGGACGAGAGATCACAGAACCATTAGACAAGCGGCAACAAAAAGCCGTGTTTCCTTCACTGTGTGTGTTATTTTGGACGAGGTGCACTCAGTGCTTTGAACTCAACTCTACATCTACTCTTCTTCCTGACAGTGAACATTTCAGCTAGACCCATCTCAACATCTTTTGATGGACTTGGTGTTCCCAGTCCCAACTGACGTAGTCCTGTGGCTATGCTCCCTGTAATCAAAACCTGCAAACCCTCCCAGGAAATCTACTAATAGTCTTACTAAAGACAAGAAAACACTTGAGCACTACTCCAACTTTAAAGGGGTTCAATAGATACTCACTGATACCAGGGTCATGGGTTTTTGCTTTTATTCTTTCAAAAGGTGGGAGCAACACCAGTATTTGTTGACCATAATAGAGTCAGAGGTCTACAGCTCAGGAAAGGCCCTTCGGCCCATCGTAACTGCCAAGGTCAAAAACAACCTGACCATTCTAATCCCATTTTCCAGCACTTGGCCCATTGCCTTGTATGCCTTAGGATTGCAAGTGTATATCGGAATACTTCTTAAATGTTATGAGGGTCTCTGCCCCCACCACTGTTTCAGGCAGCCAGTTCCAAACTCCCACCACCCTCTGGCTGATAAGGATTTTTCTTGCATTCCCTGTAAATTCTTAATTGCCCTTGAAAAGGGAGTATCGAGCTGCCTTCTTGAACTGCTGCAATCTATCTGGTGGAGGTACGCCCACAGTGCTGTTGGAAAAGGAGGTCCAGGATTCTGGAGGAATAGCGACAAAAGTTTCCAGTCAAGGCAACAAGTAACTTGGTGGAGAGCTTGCCAGTGGTGATGTTCCATACTCCCGCTGCCCTTGCTCTTCTGGGTGGTAGAGATCATAGGTTGAAAGTTTGTCGACAAAAAAAATAATAATAAAATGACAGCGGGCCCCTTTCCCAATGGCGGTGCCTGCACAACATTATTACATTTCTTTGCGGCATCAGCAATTCTCAGAGCAGCACGTTCAGTGTTCGTCAGTGCACAATAAACACGCCAAGCTTCTGCTTTGAATCGCCGTCATTTTGACAGCGGATATACTGATGAATTCTCCTCCACATTAGCATGTTTTTTCTTCTATAACTGGCCTGTACAAAACACTTCTATATTGGAAGGAAAAAAAATAGAATAGCCTAAAGGTTACATTCAAACATGACATGACCGCATGCTTTTAGTTCTGCTCACTGGTACTTAAGCAGGGCTGACAGTGGGCATTCCAAGTTACGTTGGAATTAAGATGTCCCTTTGACAGCAGCTTTCAACATTGCTCCTGCTGACTTCAATTAAAACGAAGGGAAGAATGCTTTGGCAGTTTAAGCAGTGCCATTGCTGTTTACAGATGAGCTACTTAAAACTCCCAGTGCATTAGCCAAACTGCTCAGCTGATACTTCAAATGCAGCGATTGTTCGGGTTTAGGATCATTTGGACAGTTTCCCCAAGATAAACATTGCAACCAAATTTCACTGCGACAGTATCATTGGGCACATGTTCCACTCTCTGATGTTTTGTTTATGCAATACATGATATGTAAAAGGATATCTGCAGACAGGTCAAATGTGATCAATCCTAAGTCACTTCTTTCTCTGGGTCCTGTAAAATCTTCCACATTTTTCCTGTAATAAAAATGTTTGAGACTTTATTACACAAACCACATTCAAGATACATTATAGTTATTAAAAATGGTGCAGGAGGGCAGCACGGTGGCCTAGTGGTTAGCACAACCGCCTCACGGCGCTGAGGTCCCAGGTTCAATCCCGGCTCTGGGTCACTGTCCGTGTGGAGTTTGCACATTCTCCGTGTGTCTGCGTGGGTTTCGCCCCCACAACCCAAAAATGTGCAGAGTAGGTGGATTGGCCACGCTAAATTGCCCCTTAATTGGAAAAAATTATTGGGTAATCTAAATTTAAAAAAAAAAAATGGTGCAGGAAAGCAGTCCCTGAGGTTCGAGTCTGGCACTTGAGCCGAAAAATAAATTCAAGGTCTGCACTCCAGCACAATATTGAAGGAGTGCTGCACTGTTGAAGACGCAACATTAAGCAGAGGTCCTCCCTGCTTCTCAGGTGAGTGCAAAGACATCCGATAGCACTATTTCAAAGAGCAGGGTAACCATCCTTGGTGTCCTGGCTGACAATCAAACTCTCAAAAAACAGATCGACTGGTCTATTCCACTGCTGTTTGTGGGAGCTCACTACACTCAAAATTTGTTATGCTTCCTACATTAGAATAGTGACTACCCGGGCAGCAGAATGGCGCAGTGGGTTAGCCCTGCTGCCTCACGGCGCCGAGGCCCCAGGTTCGATCCCGGCTCTGGGTCACTGTCCGTGTGGAGTTTGTACATTCTCCCCGTGTTTGCGTGGGTTTCACCCCCACAACCCAAAGATGTGCGGGCTAAGTGGATAGGCCACGCTAAATTGCCCCTTAATTGGAAAAAATCAATTGGGTACTCTAAATTTGTAACAAAATAAATGTTTTTAAAAGGGTGATTCGGGCGTTGGCAAAGGTACTACATGAACACAAGTCGGTCTTTTTTTCAATAATACACATTGAACACGAGATAAAAGCAATCTACTGCGAATGCTGGAGGCCTGAAATTGCCACAGTAGCACAGTGGTTAGCTTTGTTGCTTCATAGCACCACAGTCCCAGGTTTGATTCCCGGCTTTTGCAAATGCTGGAGGCATGAAATTGGTACGGTAGCACAGTGATTAGCACTGTTGCTTCACAGCGCCAGGGTCCCCAGGTTTGATTCCCGGCTTGGGTCTCTGTGCGGAGTCTGCACGTTCTCAGTGTCTGCGTGGGTTTCCTTCAGGTGCTCCGCTTTCCTCCGACAAGTCCCAGAAGACCTGCTGTTCGACAATTTGGACATTCTGAATTCTCCCTCAGTGTACCCGAACAGGCGCCGGAATGTGGCGACTAGGGGCTTTTCACAGTAATTTCAATGTCGTGTTAATGAAAGCCTACTTGTGGCAATAACAAAGATTATTATTAATTGCTGCCACTAACCAACTCTTTCCCTGCTGTTAGAATGCAGGGTGCAATCAGCCTCACGAAGTGCGTAAACATCTCCAAAGAATCTGGACCCCCAAGCAAATCCCGATGACTACAATGTGAAATCCCACTGGCATAACTTAATCAAGCAACACCAGAATTTTTCCAAGATCTGTCAGGATGGAAAATTAATTCCAACTCAACGATCAAAAGATCTGGCACTGTTTTCAGTCCCCACTCTGCCAAATTAAACACAAGTTATTTTTTTTTTTGCAAACCAAAGAATAGTCGCACGAGTTATTACACAACAGCAATCCCCCCCCCCCAGGTGTACTGCTTCTTTGTAACAATTTTCATTTTACAAATGTATTCACAATAAATTTCACGTTCCATTAGTTACTGCACAGCAACAGTCAAAAAAGCAAGATACCATGAATATGCCAGCATTCACTCTCCACAGCCACAGATCCAGAGGCAAGAGGTTTTTTCTTAGTCTATTTTACAGGATGTTGACGTCGCTGGCTAGGCCAGTATTGATTGCCCATCCCCAGTGGCCCTTGAGGTGGTGGTGTTGAGCTGCCTTAGAACATTGAACATACAGTGCAGGAGGAGGCCATTCGGCCCATCGAATCTGCACCGACCCACTCACTTCCACCCTATCCCTGTAACTCAATAACCCTTCCTAACCTTTTTGGTCACTAAGGGCAATTTAACATGGCCAATCCACCTAACCTGCACGTCTTTGGACTGTGGGAGGAAACCGGAGCACCCGGAGGAAACCCACGCAGACACGGGGAGAACGTGCAGACTCCGCACAGACAGGGATCACTTGAGCACACCAGACAATCCCTGCCTTCTTGAACCACTGCTCTCCATGTGATGTAGGTACACCCACTGTGCTGCGAGGGAGCTGGGTTCCACCTCAAGCCCCTCAACCACCAGGATACAATGGCTACGCTGTGTACCTTTTACTAGATGCACCATTGCAATTTACTAAACTTGAGAGCACCTATGGTGATATACAGAAACGTAGTTGCCTCACTCCAATTATATACTTCATACAATGCCTCAAAAAAAGTGTTTTTAAAAAAAGTGATCATCGGTCAATGAGCTGATAATCCCGTTTTCAGCAGTCTACATGGCACATTGTACGAACGAGTTACAAATTTAACCAGCTTAATTTTAGTTCTTAAAAAAGCGTGGGGTAGAGTGAAAAGCAGAAGTAACTGATTCCTGATTTCAAAGAATTGTTACAAGAAAGATCAGATTCTTTAACCTTGAAAGGACATGAATCTTAAGAGGAATATAAAGATAACAAATGGAATGAATTACAGTTTGAAATAATCTCTTGTAAGTTAAACCTTGAAAGCAGAACAAGGCAAAAGAGTCAACAAAGGAGGCAGATATAGGACAAATACCAAGCCTGGAATGGAATCTCCCGGTAGAATAGTGGAAGCATAATTAAAGTAATTTAAACGTCAATTAGATTTGAACGGAGGGAATTGAAATTAGAGTCTGATTTCGGGTGGGAGGGGGGGGGGGAATGAACAAAAGGGGGCAGAATGGTAGCTTGTTCTCATGTATAATCAGCAATGGTCACTGGAGCACACCAGACCAGATCTCTGGTAATTCATTTTGTTTTATTCTATCATGGGATGTGGGCTTTGCTGGCTAGGCCAACATTGTTGCTCCTCCCTAGTCGTGCTCGAGAAGGTGGTGGTGAGCTGGCTTCTTGAACCGTTGCAGTCTGTGTTGTAGGTACACCCACAGTGCAGTTAGGAAGGAGTGCCTGGATGAGTGCAGCGCCAAAAGCGTTCAAGAAGCTCGACACCATCCAAGACAAAGTGGGCTCAGGTGGGATGCTCTTTCAGAGGGTCGGTGCAGACTAGATAGGCTGAATGGCCTCGTTCTGCACTGCAGGCATTCTATGAATTTCGCTGACAAGACCAGCATATTACCCATCCCCAACTGCCCTTACAAAGGTGGCAGTGAGCGACCATTAGTATGAGAACTCCACAACCACCACCTCGTGCGCGAGGTTAGGGCTGATACAGCTGAAGGTGGTATATAGAGCACACCTCACAAGGGCGAGGATGAGCCGGCTTTTTGAGGGGGTAGAAGATGTGTGTGAACATTGCAGGGGCGGGGGGCCCCGCAAACCACATTTCATATGTTTTGGTCCTGTCCAAAGCTGGAGGATTACTGGAAGGACGTTTTTAGGGTAATCTCTAAAGTGGTGCACGTGAAACTGGGCCTGGGCCCTCGGGAGACCATATTCGGGGTGTCGGACCAGCCGGGGTTGGAAACGGGTACGGAGGCAAATGTTGTAGCCTTTGCCTCAATTGATCGCCCGAAGGCGGATCCTGTTGGGATGGATATCAATCTCTCCACCCTGTGCCCTGGCATGGCGGGGGGTCCTGTTGGAATTCTCGACTCTTGAGAAGGTCAAATTTGAAAGGATGGGTCGGTTCTACAATTCATGGCCGACATTCATTCTGCACTTTCGAGAATTGGATTACATCGAACGTTTGGGGGGGGGGGGGAAGAGACTGTATGTGTTAATGGTGACTATGGGTTATTCCTGATCTTTTTGTGTTATTTGTTTAAGTTAATATGAGGGCTGCTGTTTGGGGGTTTGGTGGGAGGATTGTTGATATGGGAATTGACATTGTATTCATTACTGATTATTGTTGGTGGGTGTAAACTTGGGAGAAAATGTAAAAAAGGAGAATAAAAATATTTTTCAAAAAAAATAACTCCCACAAATGTTATTACGGCAGGAGTTCCCAAGACCTCGACGCGGTGAGGGAACGCTGATATATTGCCAAGCCAGGATGGTGTGTGGCTTAGAGGGAAACATGCAGGTAGGCGGTGGTGTTCCCACACATCAGCTTCCCTTACTTATCCTTCTAGATGGTGGAGGCCACTGTTTTGAAAGTTGCTGTCAAGGGAGGTTAATATAATTATTAAATATATCTTAAGTGCATAGTAACTGCATAGCAACACCCTGCATAACTGACCCTTCAATAATGGCTTTCACTATCATTACCTTATAATGTGCATGTGCTCAAAATAACAATGTGAAAGATAGGTTGATAGGATTCAAGTTTATCTTCATTGTTGGCTACTAGGTGTAACTTAGTGTCATCGTGACTTACGTACCACTGGGCTGTATCAAATCAATGAGCTCAGTGGCCACAAGGGTGACTGGTATGGGAAAAGGACAGATTCACAACAGAGCTATCGGGAGTGTGCAGAAGATAGAGATGGGGTAGACTGGAGACGTCTTTTCTAAGACGCAAGTGAGCTTGATGTCAACACGGAGCACGGATTTGAAGAATGGGATAGCACTCCAGAAACAAAGTGAAAAGAAAGTGTGCAGGACAAACTTGAATCTCGCTTCTCTTTCCACAGATGTTTCCTGACATTTTATTGCTTACCACGAAGGCAAGGATGGAGTGATACAGTGCAACTCACTAAGTCAGGAGGCAGTTACATCATGTAGATGGAATTTGAACAATGGAAAGAAAATGGAGTTGAGGGGCATATCAGCTACGGTCAAACTGAATGATGGGACAGGTTGGAGGGGCAGAATGGCCTACTGGTGTTCCTATATTAGGATACAGGGCATCAATGGTTGCAACCATTGGCATTTATTGTTCTCGCAATGCAGTATTTGTTAAAGCCTTTATTGAGAAGTCGATTATGCAACATGTCACTGAGCAGTTAGTCACACTGCATGCATGGGCAGTTACAGTTTTAAATGTCAGATATGATTGGTTCACACATTGCCTACAATATAAATTTGCTCCGTTAGGTGCTCTTTGTTAATATTTCTTTAAACTTTTAGCTACTCCCTACTTGTTGTGCACTACTAGCTCATTACTGCCATTTTAAAACTAGCCACAAGCAGAACAGAATTTGATTTTCCCTTGATTAAAGTTTTCCCTTTAAGCTGGGCCACCAGAGATTTTATCACTATGGGTCCCGGTGTGATGGAACAGCTGAATGACATAAATAGTGCCTGATATTTTAGACAATGCTACCTCCCGCTGCACACACAATCTCTGCAGTACCGTTCAGTGGGTTTTCCAAAATATATTCCAATACTTCTTCCACTGACTCAGAAGACTTTGAACCACTCATAGTCCGGGAATCAAAACAATACCAACCAACAGCTGCAGCCTTTAAATAACAGGCCACCAGTGCAGTCCCCAAGGTAAACCTGTCTGGCATTTTCAGATGACCTAGAGAACGGCCATTTAAAATATGAAACTTAAATTCTGCACACAGTAGATGGAACAAGGCCAGTGTGCAAAAAACAATTGGGCATGCTGCAACAGACAGCTGTTATACCAATCATTAGGGACGCTCGTGATCGAGTGCAAACTTTTTCCCGGCGACCCATGGTTACAGAATGGCCGACTCTCGTGACCCACACCACATATCACAAACAATTCTCCATAGTTATGATTAAAAACGTCACACTCATTGTCGGCACTTCTGTATTATTAAATGTAAAGTTGTAAATTGAGCTGCTGTTTCACCTTGAACGACAGCTCCACCCCGACACCTTGCTGAAGGGTGCAACTCAGGATTATTTGACTATTTTTTATCTTCACACCCATTGTTAGCATTTGAAGAATTGTTTGCAAGCGCTGGAAAGATTAACAGGCTCAATATTGCACCGTTTTAACAACGTCCTGTTCACGCGTTCAAAACCTAACACGACCGACCATGCATAGGAAATTAAACTCAAAACATCCACTTCAGAAACACGAGCCCTAATGACTGAACTAGAAACACAGTCAGACAGAATGTCACCAGAAGCCTGTCAATACCATTTTGCAGGTTTGGAGCGGAGGAGGATGAGAGGTTTATAAGATGATGAGGGGGATAGATAGAGTGGATGTTCAGAGAGTATTTCCTCGGGTGGATGTAGCTGTTACAAGGGGGCATAACTATAAGATTCAGGGTGGGAGATATAGGAGGGATATCTGAGGTAGGTTCGTTACTCAGAGAGTGGTTAGGGTGTGGAATGGACTGCCTGTGATAGTGGAGTCGGACATTTTAGGAACTTTCAAGCGGTTATTGGATAGGCACATGGAGCACACCAGAATGACAGGGAGTGGGATAGCTCGATCTTGGTTTTGGACAATGCTCGGCACAACATCGAGGGCTGAAGGGCCTGTTCTGTGCTGTACTGTTCTATGAAATTTCTGTTTGTGAAATGGGGTGTAATTTTCCAGATCAAGTCCCTCTGTACTGAATGCTAGCAATCAGGGAAAAAGGTTTACATATGTCCTGTCAAATTCCTTGTCATTTTAAAGACTTAGATTAAATCATCCAGCACTCTTATGAACTCAAGGGGATACAGACTAAGATTATGCAATTATTGCTGATAAATTGACCGTCACTATATCTGCGCTGTATCCTTGTACCTTTTCGGAGGTTCAGTTTGTTTAACTGAATGCAGAACTCAAAATGTTCTGACGCAAACACTGCACAAGCTCCTCACCTTTTATTCCACTTTATAAAAACAATGAGGACATAGAGCAGGAGATTTGTTCCACCATACAGTGAGATCATAACTGAAATCCTACATCAACTCCACATTCCTTCCCCACCCCATATCCCTTGATCCCCTTTCTGCCCAAGAGATCAGTCCATCTACGGCTTGAATGCAGTCACTGACTGACCATCCATCGAGATAGAGAATTCCAAAGATTCATAACCCTCTGGAGAGATTTCCCCCTCATCTCAGTCTAAATGATTGCTCCCTTATGCAGAGATTCATGACCCCTAGGTTGGGCTCTCCAGCCAGGGGAAACAGCATCTCAGCATCTATGCTGTGAAAACCTCAGAGACGTTTACAGTTCCCTGAAATCACCTCTCGTACTTCTAAACTCTGGAGAGTAAAGGCCCATTTTTGTGACTTGTACACAATACAGCCTTTTTTCCCTTCACTCCTTAAATTACTGTTACACCCAGATCAACCATGCTCCCACAAATGGTGCCAGGTAGAAATTCACAAAATCAAAGAATAATACAATGCAGAATAGGCCCTTCAGCCCATCAAGTCTGCATCAATGCATGAAGAAAACCTGACCTGCCTACCTAATACCATTTGCCAGCACTTGGCCCATAGCCTTGAATGTTATGATGTGCCAAGTGCTCGTCCAGGTACTTTTGAATGAAAAAATGAAATGAAAATCGCTTATTGTCACAAGTAGGCTTCAATGAAGTTACTGTGAAAAGCCCCTAGTCGCCATATTCCGGCGCCTGTCCGGGGAGGTTGGTACGGGCTGCTGGTAAAGCAACCCGCCTCTACCTCTCGCTCAGGCAGCACATTGCAAACCATCACCACCCTCTGGGTAAAAAGGCTTGCCCTCAAATTCCCTTTAAACCTCCTGCTCCTGACATTAAACATGTGTCCCTTGTAACTGCCCCTTCAACAAAAGGGGAACAGCTGCTCCCTATCCACTCTGTCCCTAACCCTCAATCTTGTGCACCTCAGTCTTCTCTGCTCCAGCAAAAACAACCCACGCCTATCCCACCTCTCTTCATAACTTAAATGTTCCATCGCAGCCAACATCCCGGCGAATCGCCTCTGCACCCCCTCCAGTGCAATCACATCCTTCCTACGTGACCAGAATCGCACAGAGTACTCCAGCTGTGGCCTCACCAAAGATCTATACAACTGCAACATGACCTCCCTGCTTTTATAATCTATGCCTCGATTGATAAAGGCAAGTGTCCCATAAGCCTTCTTCACCACCCTATTAACCTGCCCTTCTGCCCAAATATTAATGCAGCAAATGAACAAATAAGATCAGATGTTTAAGTTATGATAATGTGTAAGAGGTCCAGTGGTAGAAGCAATCAAACGGACCACGCTGTCCTGGAAGGAGTCACACTTTCCGACTGGAAAAAACGTTCAAACAACCGGCAAGTATTTCAACACATTCTGAACTTGAATCCTGCAGCTGTTGGAAAGGCAGGGAGTAAAGCAGCCACATGTTACAGTACACCCAGTTTCCATCCTGCTCTGTTTCCACTCTGCTCCTATGGCTGGTTCAGTTAACACTGCGGGAAAATCGTGACCCACAAGATGCGAGGGGACACAGTGAATGCTGCGCTGTTGAACTCTGGGGAAAGCCCTTTGGATTCTTCTGGCTAGAGATATCCTCATCTTGTCAAACGCACAGCCATTCCATGCCGTGTGACCGCAATGAATCTGCTGCACACGTGATACAGTCCTGTATTTCCACGAATTGAACAGGAAAACTTCAGCATCACTTGCTTAGCAAGTAATAGATGCTCAACCCAGCACTCCAGTATATGCACTCTACATTCACCATAATTTTTAAGTGCTCAAGTCATTAAAGCTGGCAAAGTGACCTAGATCAGGCAGATGTTCCCACTAACAGCGTGAGCTTTAAATGCTCAAGTCATTAAAGCTGGCAAAGTGACCTAGATCAGGCAGATGTTCTCACTAACAAGTGAGTTTTTACAAAAATATGAATTTAGAGTACCCGATTCAATTTTGCCAATTAAGGGGCAATTTAACGTGGCCAATTCACCTACCCTTTGTCATAACATCCACTCATGTATATCATGAGATGCAGACAGGCAGTCATTGACACACAGGATAACCAATGAACACACACGACACAGAACAACCAATCACCAGACAGGACACCACCATTACAAAGCCCACAGGGCATTAAGGCTCACCCTCTCTCACAGGACACGGCTGGGAGATAGTCGCAGTGCACAGGGCCAATGAACATCATCACCATGTGATAGAGAGCTAGTCTGGTCAAGCCAGTAGGAGGTTATCAGTTACGTTAATAGAGTGTCAACCCACAGCAGATTATGTACAGCAATCAACAGGTTCAATAAAACAGTGTTAGACCATCTCCTGTGTCGGAAGCCTGTTTCTCGTTTTACTGCATCCAGTTGCAGTCGATGTTAGACCAACACAGATAACACATCACCCTGCACATCTTTGGGTTATGGGGCAAAACCCATGCAAACACAGGGAGAATGTGCAAACTCCAGACGGACAGTGACCCAGAGTCGGGATCGAACCTGGGACCTCGGCGCTGTGAGGCAGCAATGCTAACCACTGTGCCACCGTGCTGCCCAAGTGCGAGCTTTAAACATAAGTTTGGTTATACCTGTAGTTCTAAAAATCAAAATGGTTTTAAACATCGGAAGTTGTAGATCAAACTGATGTCTCTGATGTCCATGGTCCCCATAATATCGGCAACAAGTTACACGTTAATTTTTTAAATAACTTCTTTGATGTTCTTCGTGCACCAAAAACTAACAGTCATTTAATGGTACAGAACTCGGGAGTATTTCTGAAAAAAGGCTTTACTCAGTGGTTAATAGGAATCTTCCTCTGATGCCTACCCCTAATAATTCTGCTTACGACTATGTTCACACTTACTCCATTCTCAGGACAACATTATCTATGTAAAAGAAACACTGTACGTATTCCAGGGAAATGGTGCCAAAGGCAAAGCCAGTATACAGCCTCACATGCGTATATTACAACAGGACCCTGTCCAGCCCAAGCAGGGTCTTTTGCAGACTTTGGAAAGCAGGGACAAAGGCATGGCAGAGACGCTGAAGGCAGAGGGCACATTGGCCATTATTCCTCTTGGCACGACCAATGAGTGAAAAGGGGAACCAGTGAGAAGGCAGTGGCGGGGACGTAATTCTGAAGGGGACTGGAGGAGAGCGATCCTATGGAGGGATTTACAAAGGGACGGCGGCAAAGTAATTCTTTAGGCAGGTGAGAACACAAATTCTGATGTTCTAGTTAAAGTATAGAATCACAGTGTGGTTACAGTGCAGGAAGAGACCATCCAGCCAGTCGTGTCTACACTGGCTCTCTGGAGGAGCAATTTACCCAGTGCCACACTCCTGCCTTCTCTCCGTAACCCTGCACATTCTTCCTTTTCAGATAACCATCTAATTCCCTTTTGAGCCTTCTATCGAACCTGCCTGCACCACATACGCAGGAAATGCAAGCCAGACCCAAACCACTGGTTGTACGAGAAGTCTTTCTTGATCTTGCTGTCAGGGAGTCGATTTGCTCAGTTGGCTGGACGGCGGGTTCGTAATGCCAAGCGGGGACAACAGCGTAGGTTCAATTTTCGTACTGGCTGAGATTAAATCATGAAGGCTCCACCTTCTCAAACTTGCCCCTCGCCTTGAGGTGTGGCCCCCTCAGGTTAAATAACCAGCAGTCAGCTCTCAAAGAGCAGACTGTGCTCCTCTGGGGACTGTGGTGACATTTATTGCTAATTATCTTAAATCCTGTTCTCAATGCTTCAACCAATGGGATCAGTTTCTCCCAGCCTATTCAGTCTAGACCACTCACAATTTTGAATCTCGAGCAAACATCCTCTCAATCATCTATTCACCAAGGAGAACATCCCCAGCTTCTTCAATCTAACTGCATAAATGAAGTTGCTCATCCCCGAGACCATGCTGGTGAATCTTTTCAGCAGCCTCTCCAAAATACCTTCATATCTTCCATATTACCCAGAAAGGGGCACAATGCTCCACTTGAGGCTGAAACAGGGTCTTATATAGGTTTAATGCAACTTCCTTGCTTTTATACTCTTATGTCTCTTATTAATAAAGCCAAAGATGCTTTATTAACTGTTCCCCGAACCGTCCTGCCATCTTCAATTATTTAGCTCAGAAATGAGTCAAAGTGGCAGGTTGGAAATGAGAACACACTGAAATCAAGCCTTGCAGTGATAAAGGTATACAAATTAAGAATTTATGTCCTGAACATTAACAAACTACTACACACACATAAGCGCCAGTTGATTTTAGCACTTGGTGACTCCATTCAAAATGGGCCAACCATTAAAACAGTTCACTGATGACAACCCAAACTTCTGCCGGACTGACAAGTGAAAGATTATATAGATTTAGCCAGCTTCATACAAATGCCCAGTTTCCACATCCAGAAACAGCGGCGACACCTCAAGAACCACAATGCAGTCAGAGCAGCAGTATAGCCCCCCCCCCCCCATCATAGAATTCACTCTCAAAACACCATCATTACAGCCCAAAACGTTTCTTGGCCACTTAACGTTACAGACGAAGAAG